>NW_006911911.1:99532-99986 GCF_000338995.1 Bipolaris sorokiniana ND90Pr | reverse complement strand
TTTTTGTCTAAGACCCCCCCCCCCCCCCCCCCCCTGCACTCTCATGAGCACAAGTCCGGACGACTTTGAATACTATGCACCACAATTATTATCTTTCTTATTTTTGAGATATTCAGAAAGAAAGAAAGAGGAAACGGAAAAACCAGAAAATGCTACCTGCACCACAACTCCAGTGAGAAAAAAAAACAACCCTTCCCACCCTCGTCTATCCAAGTTGATAGAAAGAGAAAATGTATAAAGTAGATTTTGCATTATGCTTAGAAGTAAATAAATAAATAATTTGAACATGGATTTTAATATCGAATGCAACGCAATCTGTAAGAAGATTTAATACATTTACAGATAACAAAAGCGCCGAGTAAGAATATATGTAGATATACAATGTCGAGTAGATGAAGAAGAAGAAGAAGAAGAAGAAGAAGAAGAAGAAGAAGAAGAAGAAGAAGAAGAAGAA
>NW_006911911.1:0-99428 GCF_000338995.1 Bipolaris sorokiniana ND90Pr | reverse complement strand
GAAGAAGAAGAAGAAGAAGAAGAAGAAGAAGAAGAAGAAGAAGAAGAAGAAGAAGAAAAGATCATCTGTATCCATTCTGCCTCTTCTCAACGACCAAATCGAACCAGTCATATTTCTGACTTTTTATTTTCCTGCAACTCATCGAACTCGTGCAGGTTTCATGTATACCTATCGAATATACATATTTTTTATTTAACATGGAGTAAAAATACCCTCACCCGAGTCTTGGCTCTAGTTAACATAACAATGTAACAAAAAAATTGAAAGAAAGATACGGTTCACTTAACGAGACTAGATATTGTAGCAATCATCACATGCCGAGTATTCGAACTCTTTTTTCAAGCCGACGATATAGTATGATGATACATCTACACTTTGCTTCACTATCTCCTTGATTTTATCTACTTCCCATCTCACATCTCATTTGGCACTACATATCATATCCACATGTCACCTTCTCACCTCTCTTCCAATACCCTCTACAACTCGTCCTTCTCCCTCACCTCCTCACCACTCAAATCCGGCATCGCCATAATCTTCACCACCAAGCTCGTCCACCCGGTAAAGTGCTGCGTCCGCTGACCCTTCCCAGTCTCAGGGTTATACTGCTCCCATGCGAAGCCAGTCTCCTTCCAGCTCTCATACACCGTCTTGACTAGGTTCTTGCGAAGCTCAGTGTAAATCTTCGTGGCGCGCGCACGGTAGGGCCCGGGGGATTGTGCGAGTTTCTGTAAAAAAACATGTTAGTAAAAAAAAAAGGTATAATATGGGAGATTCTTGACAAGAGACTTACAAGAAGCTGAGTTACAGCTAGGTAGTTGATTGGCATCCAAACTGGTCCCCTCCAGTAATCTTCTGCAGTATGGTAGAACTCGTCGCTCTTACTCAAACTGCGGATACCGTATGGACTCCAGAGCTCTTCCTCATCCTCAATCAGATCAAGGATTGCACCGAGCTTCTTGCTGTCCTTGTCTATCAAGCCTGTTATGAAGGGAAATAGAGAAATGTATCCCTTGTGGCAAACCAGCGCGTTCTCTTCATAGTCATCAATAGTGGCGTCACAGTACGTTTGGTCTTTCTCGGACCAGTGCAGGTCGTCAATGTTCCGGGTGATGGCTTCGTCGTAACGAGCAAACTCGGCTGCATCGTCTTCTTCATTGAGGTAGATTGCGATGCGCTTGATGGCGCGTGTCATCATACCCATCCAGCTGATGAGGTCGACGTGTAGCTCGCCAGGGTGTGGTGGCTGAACGCGCGGGTAGTCGTCAAGGCCAGAGGTAAGGATGTGCGTTGGAGTACGTCCACGCCAGCGGTAGCCCTCTTTCGAAGAAAAGGCCTGACGTTCATAACTCTTGATGTCGCCAGCCTGCGTCTTGCGGTACCAGAAGTAATTGCGCTTCAACAGTGGATAGAGAGTGCGGAGATATTCGAGTGCTGCCTCACGGTTTGACAGTTGCATTGAGTAGGACTTTTCTTGGCGAAGCTTTTCGCTGCTAGTGTCCGTCTTTATCGCATCCAGCTGGTCGAGGAAAGAAGTGATGACCATGAAGAGCGTCGGTGGGTTCGCGTAGTGAGGGTACTGTACCTGGAACTCTTCAGGTACCTTGCTGCGGGCTTCGGGACCGAGAATCTGCTCACGGGCGATCCAGCCATCTTCATCCATGAGCTTGAACCAACTTTTGATTATGTCAAGGGTAAGGTCAGCATCCCAGTCAATGACGGGTAACAGATGGAAACCTTCATCCCAAAGGAAGCCACGTGGAAAGAACGGCCGAGATGGAATTGCAGTGAACAGCTCCGAAGGGCCCTCGAGCTGGGCAACGTTCCTGCTTCGTGCCTCGGCAGCCTCCTCCCAAAACCCTTCACTGTCCTCTTCATAAGCAGGATCGTAAGAGCGGTCGACACGAGAGTCTCCAAAGAAGTAGCCGATACCGCCGATCAGGTTCGAGAACAGCGACTTCGAGAACTCCTCGTAGCGCTCTTTGAGAAAGGGAGCTTGTGGTTCGAAGATTTTGGTGAAGCGAGACGAGAAGCTTGACGTGACCGAGTCAATCTGCTGGGTCATGTCTTGCGAGGTAACCTTTTCAGGAGCAGACCCCGATGAGAAGATGACATCGAACTCGAATGGCCCTTCAAAGACCTTTTGAACAATGTGCATGTTTCCTTGGCCAGGCAAATGCTGAATGGTGTAAACCTGGGCAGGCGGTGGGGGGTTTTGCTCGTCGTACTTTGGGATCAAGACATCGATCTGACCCTTCATGTGTGCGAACAGAATGGCCTTGACCTGCCATAGCGCCTCATCTGGTATTTGTCCGCTATGGACTAGTGTTCTGTCCAAAGGCTTATCGTCCCAGCTCGGATGACCAGTGACGGGGTGCTCGCCTTTGCCTTCCGTGACCCTGACTTCAAAGTCACCAAGCTCAGTCGTCTGTCCCTTCAAGACAACATCTCCTTTGACGCCCGGCTCTTCCGTGTCAGCATCTGCGACTTCCAAGCTACCCAGACCTTCGAGCGTGTTGTACCAGATGACCGTCGTACGAAGATTCGGGCTGGCGTCTTCTCGCGGCGTTCCCTTAATTCTCGCGCCCCAGCTGCCGCCGTGTTCTCCACCTGGGAACTTGATAAACTCGGTGGTGATGTCGATTTTGTTCGCAGGATCGTGGATTGTTTGCCGGCCGCCGCTACGAACATCATACTCGTCCCAGCCGTAGCCATCGAGCTCGTGCTGCTCGCATGTATGTCGGAAATCTATCGAGTCAGCAATTGGTCTTGTTGGAGCTAGCTATGTGAAGGTGACTAGATGCTTCCTGTCTTGTTCCCATCCATTCACACAATTAGCAGTGGTACTTACTATTCTGCACACTTTGGTAATCCTCCACTCGGGTCCACATTAACCCGCCCATTAGGCTCTTAGGAATGCGTGGCCTGACGCCAAAGTACAAGTTTGGGCGATAGGGTCCCCAGAGCAAGCTGGCATTGGTAGCCTTCTCTACCTCTGCCAACTGCGCGCCCACGATGGGCAATTGGAGTGCAAAAAGACATGCCAGCCCCTTCCAGAGGGTACCATGTCTACTGTCGCGCGTCATTGTGGTGTGTGAAGCTGGAGCTCCGGACCTTGAAGCTTGCGGGGTTTGGGACACATCTCGCTCAGACAGCCACGGCCGCGGCCGCAATCGCTCCTGATTGGATGACTGCAAGTGCTTCTTCTCCACATATTGTGCGAAGCATATGTACTTGCCCAGACTCGACGGCACAATAGTAAACCAAGCACGAGTTTCAGCCGAACAAGTCCTACCTAGCATTGTTGCCTGTTGCAACCTATTTCCTGGCACGCTTCACGGAGCAAGCAGAGCGACTGATCTAGTCATCGGTAAGAGTAGTTGATTTAGCATTCTAAGAGCAGCATTCGCCTGACAAGACGAATGCAATTACACTTTGCCAGCCTGCTCACAGTAACAAGTTTTGTGTTGACACACGTTCCTTCTGTTCCGGTCAGACTCAAAAAGAACCGAGGATGGTAAAACATGAAGGCGTCATACCGTGAGCTGCTCCTTCACTAAATGCACGTAACCCAACGGCTTGTCGTGGCATTTCATGACTATGTCCTCCATGGTTAGGTTTTCGCCTTGTGCCGAGTATCCCAAAAGACTGCCATGACTGCATGATATCACGCTGGCCATGCTTCAAACTCAAGTCTTCAAAAGCATCGTCGTGATCCTAGCTATTGATGTGAGACCTTGTAGCACATCTTCACCCGTCTCATTATGACCTGCTCGGCGACAACGGCCTGTTGAATCCACCCTGGCGGTTCATGTACTGTCTGGCCTGGAGCTGCTTGTCCTTTCTGACCCCATAGTTTTTATCGTTCCCTGGTACTTTGGTATTCTTTGTGCTCTTGAATCCCCCAAAGCCCATGACCTTTAGCATCTCCCATTCGTCGTCGTCCATGTCTTCTGGTTTCTGCCTCTCGTCCTTCATCTCGACATCGGGTGTCTCTTCTTTGACAGCGTCGGCTGAGCGGGGACCAGTTGGAGGCTTTGCAGAGCCGCCAAATGGGCCGCGAGCACTACCGCGTGGCCCTTTTGGTGGTTGTGGTGAGCGGTCGCGGAAGCTGGGGCGGTCGTCCCTACCTCCTCTCCTGTCGTCGCGCCCTCGTCCGCGATCATGACCAGCTCCAGGCCTGGCTCGGTCACCGCCCCTCCCGGCTCCATCGCGCTCATCTTTCCGGTATGGCGATCGTGAACGGTATCGGGTGTCGCATCGGCTGCCGCGGTCTCGGGGACTGCGCGAACGGTTGCGCCGTTCTGTGGGTGTACCGCCTCGCTCACGGCCTTCACGTGGTTCGCGACGGCTGTCTCGCTCGCGGAAGCGGTCGCGCGGTCGCTCGTTATCTGACATTGCTATCTTGTATGGAGCTGTGTGTGGGGTTGGGGAGCGACTGTCGCGACGAGCAGATCAAACCGTTGGCTGGGTTCGGTTGCCAAGACCGTCGCCATTCAGCCCTACCAAATTTGGTGATACATATCATGGTGCAGCGAAGTAGCATTTGGGAACAAAAATCGGAAAATATCAAAATTATTGTTTTTAAGATCATCCAATTATTTTGAGAAACATGTGAACAAAAATGTTTGCAGAGCTATGCTGAAGTGCCAAGATCGTACACGTGACTTGCGCAACTTGGGCAAAAAGATAAAGTTGCAAAACTTCGGAGCAAAAACATACGACAGCGGGGATTCGCTAGTGGTCACCCACCTAACTACTAATCCGCCGGTAAACTGCTTGTATAGGGCAGATCGGACGGGATGCCTAATTCTCAGTTTCCAATGGTCGTATGTACCAGAGTAGTAAAAATTTGTCTATCATATCTCAAAAATAAATTGAAAAAAGGAAAATACAGACGGCTGGTTGTTCGAGAGGGCTCACGTGATGATATCGATATCCCAAAGCTTGGCACTATCACATGGAGAGAACATGACCTCTTCACCTCCCCTTTCGCACACCGCACAGAGAGAGTAAAAACTTAACTGTATCTCTATTTGATATAGTTGCGAGAAATTGACTCTGCGCCTACACCCTTACATACATAGCACTACGCGCCAACAGACTCATTCATGTCACTCTCACATTCTCTAGCTCCTTAAGCTACTACCACCTCTACACGGCATGCGAATGGGTGTAAAGATGGTGTTTAATGAGCCTTCTCGAACAACCAGCCCTAGCTAACGTCTGTAGTTTTTCCTTTTTTCAATTTGTTTCTGAGATATCATAGACGAATTTTGACTACTTTGGTACATACGACTAAAGTAGTTACCCGGTTGTATAACAGCTGTTCTGTGAAGGGTGCTGCGGGGCATGAGGTGCTTGTTGGTACAGTCCCATGCAACCATGTTTTGATTTGTACCAATAGTATCCGTCTCGAATATTCGACAAAAAAGCTTTCCAACGGCCCTGGCCAAGCTATGATGGTCTACTCTGTGTTAATGTTTCTAGGCGACTACACACTAACCATGGACTGCAAGCGGGACGGAGATCGCGTGACCCATAACCCTCTGCTTCGTGCCTTCCACTTTCTCTAATCATCGAAAAAGCTAACGACACACCTACCACATCGTCCCCGAGCCTCGTCTCTATGAGCATCTTTGCGTCGCATCAACAACATTACTCTACAAACCCGCCTAAGCCTTTTTGTATATCTTCCACTTCCCAAGATGACCGAACTCAGCAATACCTCGCCAGTTGCACATAAAATTTCCCTGCTCCTGCATACAGCGGTCGAATTCGGTATCAACCCAGGCATCAGTATCGGTATAATTCAAAGTACGGCGCCAGGTGTGGGTCTGTCCTTCACTCTACCAACAGAGGAGCAAGCACACGGCATCGAGTGTGGCCAGGCCAGAGCCAAGAACCTCAAAACGCGCGAAAGAGCTCATATGTTCGCGCTCATACTTGCCATGGGGCTAGCGCGCAGTACAATCAGGCGAAAGTGCACTGCCGCACGCATCAAGGTGCAGAGTGTCACGGTGCTTTGTAGTTTGCCTGAGGTGGTTGAACTGATCGAATATCACCAAGCTCACGGCCCTAAGAGTCTCGGATCCGTGGTCAGCAAGGAGGACCGCTCGACGATCAGGAGAGTCCTGGCGAATGTAAGACGACTGGCGAGATACGATGTTCAAGTCTCAATCATGGAAGATGGGACAGAAGGCGATACTGTGAAAGCAACAAGAGTAAAGATAATTGCCAGCCATGGGAAGAAGTGGCCGCTTCTTCGCCGTCGCCATGAACGACGAATCATGTCAAATGCCAAGATGGCGGGCGATGAGGAAGAAGATGGAGGAAGCGACGAGGAGGGGAATGGAGCGGACGATGGGAAGAAAGGAGAAACAACAGCTTATATTTGGGACATATAATAGAAAGATAATTGTCAAGTGTGTTCATGATGGACGAGATAGGTGAGCCTGAATCGCATTGAGGTCGAATAAACACTCTTCATTTAATTACCCGGGCTCTAAAGCAGCTGATGCAAAGCGAGCAGAACCAGGCATTCCAATCTCCACACCTCCAAAACCTCCAAACCTCGCCATGTATATGTGTATCCAACACGGGCAAATTCGGGCCTTGTACAAGACTGAGATCATGTAGAATGCATAAAGATACCCGCGTAGCGATTGTAAGACAATAAGAAAATACGGGCCGAGCCAGAGACGGAACGGGACAAGGCGAGGTAGCATGAGGTCTTGTCGGCAGGATAATCGTTCGGCTCGAGCAATGATGAGCAACTGCCAGTTCAAATGCGCGGTGTGGGAATTGGAAAGACCTGTGAGACGCGCGAAAGTTGCCTTTCGTCAGCAAGTTCCTGGTGAGTGCGGGAAGAGGAAGGCTGAGCCAAAACCCCCGACCAGTCCAACTCCGGCCCCCTCCGGTTGCTGAGGAGTCAAACCTCCGCGAAGTAGTACCTTCCCAAATCGCTGGCCCGGCTGCTCCCCTTCAGTTCAAGATACACGCGCTAGGCGGTAGGACTAGTCTCACCTGCTAGAGCCCAGAAGGTACGCTGTCACGAAAGTGCACTCTGTTAGTGTAATTGAGTGACTGGACAGAGGATGGTTTTGGTCTGAGTCAGACGGTGGTATGGGCATCAAAGGGGGAGGTATGGGAGATATAGGATTGGTGTGCATGCCGATATAGAGAGAGAGAGCGAACAACGGTGATGTACGTCGATTTTACCGAGTGTCCGGCGGTATGGTGGCCGTATTAGAAAGAAAGGGGGTAGTGAAGAGATCAAGGTGATCAAGAAGGAAAACGCCATGGCTTATGAGCTGAAAATAAAGGTTGCATTGTACTGAATGAGTGCAAATATCGGTGGATCATGATGTGAAGAAGAGATGGATGATTGCAAGCAGTAGGCAGACTTTATACAGACCACAACAGTAGGACCACTAGTGCAGGAGAAGGCCACAGGTTCAACCTGAGCAGTAACAGTGGTTGTCATAGGAAGCAACGTCCAAATCAGTAAGAAGAGAAGAGGTCGACAACCTAAAACCAGGAAGGGAGTCAACAATGCATCAAGGAGGTGCAGGGAGCTAACTGCGTATCAAATCCAAACGAGCGGTCACTACTCAAAAGCAGCAATACATCGGCAAGTAGCCACATTTTGCGCTTCTCATGTACAAAATCCCACCTTCGACGAACAAACGATCGTCTATAGCCAAGTGGTACCTCTCTTCTATTCCATAACGCCATACCATGCAGGGTATCTGATATGTTCTCCTAAAACGCATGACCAGCAGCATTCAAAATAAACCAAGGCCAAGCTGCTTAAATCTCATCTTCCTCCTCGTCAAAGTCATCCTCAGAGCCCATATCGTATAGAATACGACCGCCCTCACCACCCTCACCCTTCTGAGCATCAAAGTATGGAAGGACAATGCCTTCGCGTGCCTGCTTCTGCTTGTCGGTAAGGCCGAGGTTAAACGTCGATTCCATCTCATTGTCAGCGGCCTTTGCAAACCCTTTCGTGTCCTGGCTCGTGTACGCAGGAAGCTGATCAAGTAGAATAACAAATTCTTGCTTCAGTGTACCAAAAGGCGAACCGCCGACGGGAGCTTGATAATCCGAGCGATGGCCAGGTCGAAGAAAATAAGTCTCGCCCTCAGCACGGCCAGATTTGCGTCGGAATTCAGCCTCGAGGACGATGCCACGACGATCATTGGCGTCGAGGCATTGGACGACGCCTTCGGCTTCCTGGAGCAAACCGTGGGTAGGCTCAGGCAAACTGCGCTCTCTGGCTGCCTTGGCGGCAAGACAGTGAGCTAAAGATTTGCAGGTAATGACCGAAGTCGCCATATAAGTTACCAGGTCAAGTGCCTGCGGAGCATACGGAGTCTCTGGTCGTACGTTATGGCCAGGTAGCATGTCTTGATGATAGACGCCGACAAGGGTGGACGCGAACTCGCCAGCGACCATATTGAAGAGCCTGCCCATACCGATGCCCTTCTCATTGAGCGCATCGTATAGAGAGTCGATGATGACGAGGCTGTCTTTTGTACCACTCAGGGCCTTGCGCAATCCATGCATGATGTCCTCCCCAGTGGCGCCAAACCCAGTGACGGTGCAGATAGCTGACATGAAATGTGATGATTCAAAAGCAACGACAACAACATTGACGTTCCGAGCTATCGCGCGTCGCATCATCTCAGTTAGAAAAGGATGTGCCCGCTGGTTAAGGTCATCCAGGACGAGTGTAAAGGGTGAGGTATTGGCGCGGACGTTGAGAACCTTAGACATGAGATGGACTGAATGGCGCTGGTACTGCGCGAGGGATGCAGATCGACTCATCTTGAGTTTGGAGCACCTGAGAGGAAGTTTGGAATTTCTTCAACAGATTGGATGAAGCCCTATAGAGAATTTGTGATGCTGACAAGTTCGCCAGGGTGTTCAAGAAGCTTAGCCGGACGCTGTACTATTATTGGCAGATGATTGTTAGGAGAACCTGTTTCCCTCTGAAGGACTGTACGCTGACCAATGTTAGCTGAAACGATGAAGTCCATTGACTCTAAACATTCTTGTAGTGTAACTGATGATTTGACATGACAAAGAACAATGTCACCGCACGTGAAATTGCAAGGGGCTGGGAGGTGTGTCGGTGTCGTATGATTTTTTGGGAAAATACTGAGTACTATGGGATGACAGGAAGCCTGAGGAGACTCGGGAAAAAAGCGTACCTGCAGTGAATGGGGAAGGCAGCCGGATGTGCGGAGTTAATTTGGCAATTTAGGTTTGCCAAGACCAGCTGGTAAAGTCAGGCTCTATATAATTGAGACCCGTTGAATCGCAACTGTTACAGTTTACTGAATGAGTCGTCGATTTCTGAGGTAGCATTGTAAAATCACGACAGACAGTTGCAATAGTGGGGTTGTGCAGTGAATAGTCCAAGTCATTTTCGTGCGCGCTAGTGCATTTTGCGACTAGCACCAGCCTTTTGTGGAGTTAGGCAGTTGCACTGCCGTCCCCACTTTCCCAGGCGGAACGCATTGCTCAGACGTCCGGGGTACAAATGGACATTGCAGCCGACTAGCGACATGAAGTATTCCTCAGAAGTGGTGATCCCGATATGACGAGCAACGCCCCATCCTCATCGTCAAAGCCTCCACGGCCCAAGTCACCACACTTTCCTCCACACAACGCTCCACGCGTCTGGTTTATCACGAGAGGAGTATCGCCAATCGCTATCGCATTAGCGAGACAGGTACTGGAGCATGGTGACTATGTCGTGACTGGCGTGATGCCTGTTGAGTTTGAGAAAAGAGAGGGACAAGTAGACGATTTTCGGACGTTTTTGCAAGATGTGAAGCAAACAGACAGATGGCGCGAGCATCTGAGGGTTGTGGCATTGGACAGTAGGTAAGTATTCGCAAATCGCGTCAAGGCTATTATTGTGCTGATTGCATCGCGTACAAAGGGTCGTTGGCCAATGCCAGGCCGCGGTTGCTGAGGCTGTGGAAGCATTTGGGCGAATCGATGTTCTACTGTGCGCCGCGAGCGAAGGTAGGCCGTCTTTGCGTGGAAGGAAAAATTGGACTGACCACCGATCTCGAGGGTAGCTGTCATAGGTACAGTTGAAGAGCTGGCCCAGAGCACCCGAACAATAAGTCTAGTTGACGAAATCTTCGAGATCAACTTTTTCGCAAACGTTAATATCATCAAAGCCGTACTTCCCATCATGCGAGAAAGGAAGAACGGTCATATCATTGTGATAACTGGCATCAGTAGGTTCTCTCTACAGCTCGTTTCGGCTTGGACGTATTCTGACCATCAACAGCCGGTCATCTGGGCACACCAGGCCTGGGAATGTACTGCTCTTCTCAATGGGCCATTGAAGGCTACTGTGACGTGAGTATTTAACAATGAATCGTGCCGTCAAATTTACTGAAAATTGTTCCCTAGAGTCTCGCCTACGAAATCGCTCCCTTCAACGTAAAGATGTCACTAGTTCAAGCAAATATGGAGGTAAACGTGCTCACAAATCGCATCACATCCGTCCCTCCTATGCCAGAGTACCTCCAAGGCGAAAACCCCGCGCCTTTGGCTCGGGAAATCTTCTCAGGTCTCCTAGACAAGCTAGAACGTATCGACAACCCTTCTGCTCACCCCCCTCACAACTTTGACGAAACGAAATCTCCTGGCGAAGACAGCAACATGTCCGAGGCTGAACAGGACGCAGACCCGACAATGGGCGATTTACTCAATTCTAATACAGTGACAAGCTTGTACGCGCCATTACCCGCAGCAGTAAAAGGCAGTTTGATTGCAGAAACGGTACACGCATTGACTGCGATCGGGGGTCATGACAACCCTCCTGCGCGCCATATAGTAGGCATCGAGGGAGTTACAGCTGTTAAGGAGAAGCTCAAGACCACGAGCGAAGAGTTGGAAGACTTTGTTCAAGTTAGTGGCGCGGTGGATATTGGGCATCGAGACTACGAGGGGACTGTAATGTCTATGGACCAAGGCATACTATGAATGGTTGTTGGCATTACTGATTGTTGGTTAGACGGTATTGGGCGATTTACGTTTGTGGCAAACATCGCCGATATTTGGCTGTAGCACATCTGCGCGTCACTTTGCATCTTATTGCATCAATATGTATTAAACTATATACTTTGTATGGTGGTATATTCAGTCGCGTTGTTCTATAATCAGAGAAGTCAAGTCGTTGCACCTGCCATCCATCAACGTGGCAGTTCCATTGGGTTGCTCTCTCAGCTCCCCGCCATACATCGGCTATGGGGCTATTCTCGCGGGAGCACCTTTCCTGCGTAACCTCCTAAACAATGACCTCCACCCTAAATAGCCCTTTCCTTCTTCCTTCTCCATACCATCCACAAGGTGTTCCCTCGCATCCACGTACCACACTCGCCAGACAACCACGACTATAAAAGTCAAGGGAACTGCAATGACTGGAGATGTGTTAGATCGGCTTCACTCGAGGCACCATTCACTTGTTTGCACTTACCCCACATGAGCCAAAAGTCTTGTGACACTGTAATATGGTGAGGGTACTCTTCCTGCAGTTGCATGAACTGACTGCCAAAGATAGATGCGACTGTACCCAGAGGCATAAAGAGAAGCGTCGTGACAGCAATCGTCTTCATGCTCTGGTTTTCAGACTGCATTACTTTACTGTCACCCTGTGTGACCACATTGAAAGACAGCTGGATAATGTTGGAGATGCGTGCATCAAGACTCGTAAGTCGCCGCTGTGTAGACTCAAAAAGGGTCTTGCGGTACTCTAATGCTTGGCGGGTGAACCTTTGGTGGAAGCTGGGGGTTTTACCGGTCACACTCTCATGGTGGTCATAGAGGCCTTGGAGGGTAGCCAGGGCAGCCTCACAGTTCTCGCGCAAGTATATTGTATGCTTTGCGAGATTGTGAAGCCCGGTAAAATGGTCCTTGAGAGAGTCTTTTGTTGCTTTTCCAGGATTTCTCGCCATTTCCAGTGCTTGCTGATGACGTATTAGCAGCTATCTTTATGACATAGAAGGTGACATACCGTCTCCATCGATCCGAAAATGTCTCCTAGGTTCCACCCTGTCCAGTCCAGGACTTTGTACATTTCTTCGAATGCTACCTCCAGCAAGGCATATGGATCTCGGATCAGATCCTCACACTTTGCCGTGTCTATCAAGGCACGAAAGCGGTTCTGAAACGAAGCTGGAACTCCAAAACAAAACAACTCAACCACAGGCGGAGCTGTGGTTGGTGATAAGGTATCGCCGCTACCTGAGCTGAATGTACGCGCAGCCTTTGGAGGTGTGCCGTTCTGCTCTCGGATTTTGAGTACGAACCCCGGTTTTATCCAGGAGAAATTTGCCTGAGGTTGACTTTGCGCCGTCTGACGCATTTTTAGTCCGCTAGTGTCTTCGTCTTCACCGCCGAGATGGACAATCTTTTTGTCGACTATTGCGAGAGTTTTGCACAAGAAATGGAACCACACAAACGTTGTTCCATCTACATCTTCACGAGCCGCGAACGACTGTGAGACACCTTGCAAGCCTTCATCGACAAACGCGCTTGGGATTCCCCATTCTTCAAGAAACTCAAGTAGACTCTCGCCGTAGTTTCCCGTAGGTTTATCTGGGGGTCCGAATCTATTTCAGTCAATCGTTGTCGGGAATCTTGCTATGTATAATACTCACATTACCCGGACGGCCCCTTTGCTCTGCGCTTCGAGCGCTTCGATAGACTGGACACCACTGATCTCCTTACCCTGGACAGCTGAGTCTAACCATTCAAAGACATGTAGATTCACAACTCCATATGACTTTTCTTTCCTGGATTCCGCACTGTTTCGCGACTTGGTTCTGAACTCATGAAAAGGTCTGCGATCTGCAGTCAAGCTCCGAAATGATGCCATATTTTACTACTTGCACAGGAGGCTGAACACACTCGACTAATAAGTAATAACATTATGGTACGAAGACCCCAAGGCGGCGATAGTACTTGTGAGCTGATCGGTTAGTCACACTTTACTCGTGGCTCTACCCGTGGCACATTTGGAAACGACACTATGCAAAGCCCCTGCAGCCATCCTGCAGCCATCGCCTGCAGCAAGCCCCCTCCCACCTGCAGGCGGCCTCTTGGGGGCCAAAACTACAGTGCAAAATTCATCCAGGAGCTGGACGGAAAAGCAATAGTATGTCCAGACCTCTCAGAAGATAGCGAAGCTAGCGCCAAACAAAATTGGTGGCGCTAGGCTGAGATTGCCAAGGATTCAGCTGGCAGTGACCTCGCCAATCTTTGCCCAAAAAGGCAGTGTACACGAGAACATGAATCACGCGGATTGGTAGAGTGCAGCATAGTAGTCTCTTTTCTGAATACAGCTCTACTATCTGGGCTAAGAGTGTCTGCCTTGTTGCTTAAGCTGTCTTGGCACAGCACGATATGATAACCAAAGTCCGGTAACGAGTCCTCTGGCCAGTAGGTAAAGGGTATAGTACCCACTCGCACCCACGCTTTATGTTGATAGAGCATAGGGACTGACAACATTGTGCAAGAGAGTAAATTCTGCGAGTGCATTAATGCAACATTCAATTTTCGCTGAACTACTGATATGTGGATGCTGAAGCTATACACGTGTCTAAGTAGGAAAGGCTAAGAAGAGTGCGCAATCTTGCAAAGTTTCGCCATCCCTGAAAACTTTCAGGCGGAGAAGATAGTGTGGTGTGAGATGGCTCATAGGCGTAGTACGAAAAACTCGTTGACACGACGTGTTTTCAGCCTTGTCTGGCAAGTTCCGGTCCTTGTGGACTATGCATTAACGCCATCACACACTTCGCCAGAAATGAGGGGATGGGGCCGCCAACGCAGCCAATCATTCAGGATAATGTCAAGCTGAACTCCCAATGTGGTATACACCCACTAAAATTAGGATCATGTGTGACTTGGCCCCATCAAACCGATCAGAATGGCTCTAGATCCCAAGTCTCGAAGTTGATAAGATCGCTTGCGTTCGCGCCTCGCCAGTGACTCGAGCAACCTGGCAGAGACTACCGGCCATTCTAATTAGGCGCTATAATTGAATGGTATAATAGTCCTGAATTACCTTCACCCCCTTTCTCAAGCCGCTTACAGTAGGCAGGACTACTCTGCTAACCTTTCTGGCCGACACGGTGGAGGATTCGATCCTGAAACTGGTGCCTTTGTCCACGTACAACCATACCAGCAATCTTATTATCCAGTTCGTATAATCCAGACTCTTGTACCAAGCACTCAGTAATCTGATTGATTTGGCTAGAATCAATCAAGTCACTGTGGTGGAGGCAGCTACGATCCAAATAAACCCGCCGTCACCATATCTGCTGTGCCACTGGTATACAATCAACCACCACCTCGCCCGCAACCAACATTCGCATCCCAAGTGAGTTTGAGGTGTATTCGTTTCTCTCCACAGCTGACGTGAATCTGAACAGGCGTCTACTGCGTATGATTCACAACCGTATCAGCATTTTCAGCCACCACCACAACAACACCAACAACAACACCAACAGCAATACCAACAGCAATACCAAGTAGATTCCCGACCAGGGTTTATCACACAGCTGTGTAATTGCTTTCGTTAATCTTCAAAATGCATACCGAAAACGTCCAGGCTTCGGTATACGAGACGACATATGTCTCCAACACCCCGAATAATGGCCAGGCGTCAGATCCGGAGAAACAGCCAGGGCAATCGCTCATCCTGGTTCGTCAGCCCTGATCTAAAGTCTACAGTTCCTAACGAGATATAGCCCCATGGACCCTTGAGGCTCAAAGAAGATGCATACATCTTCACCCCCTTTACCAATGCAAAATGGGGATTTCCAAACTTCTACCGCAAGCCAGGTCTCGGTTACCGGAAGCTTGGTCAATACAGGCATCGAGATTGTTTGGATCGAGAATGGGAGGGCGATTACGATGATCGCTACATCTCTGCCTGGGATGGCAAAATTTCGAAGCTAGTTGTGCAAGCTGTTGACGACATTTATGAAAACAATACCGGATCTACTTACAGGCGTACATACATCCGCAATGTTGCGCCTATATATATGCGCTTGGCAAACTGGCCATTCAACCACATCGATTATTCGGCGAACAATGGCCAGGCCTCAGGCCACGATCTCATGATGCTTGGCCTCAAGTGGTTTGTCGCGTCATGCGTCATCACTATTTTCGTATGTTACCGTTTCATAGTCAGCTATACTATTCTAACAAATGACAGATCTCCAGTCCCAGCCCTGCTGAAATTGCTGATCGCAATGGAGGCAACTACGATTCCGTCCCTTACAAGTACTTTGGCTATCCCAAGGTCGCAAAGAACATACTTGAGACGACTAACCCTAATGGCATCGTTCCGAGCCACGCAAATCCTGTTGCTGAACGTATACTACAGCCACGGTATCTTTGCTTCTTGCGTGATGGGAGGCCTGCAAAGATCGCCAAGGTAGATGATTGGTAAATCCTTGATCATCAACTCTCAAAGCTACCGCTAACTTGAGTAGGATTGCGGAGCAAGGTGGAGCTCACAACCTTTCCTATGTATTTGTTGCATACACGGCAGAGCAGTTCAACACACCCGAAGACTTCAGAGTTCTACATGAAATGGCTGATGCGGCCGCTCGTAGAGCTGGAGCGATTGCATACTGGGTTGGCTGCTCCTGCATGCCTGACAATCAGCTGCAAGAGGATGTACGCAAAGAGCGCAATCAACGCTGAAGAAGCCTCTACTAATTTCCATCCATAGGTCTACCGCATCTGTGATGTAATCCGAGGAGCCCGATCCCTCGCCATTGCTGTTGGCCCTCCTCCGAACAACTCATCCGAGATCAACACCCCAGAACTCATGCTTCAGCAATGGGGCCGCAGAGTCTGGACCTTCCCAGAAGTCCTGCTAGCGCCTGCAGGACAAGAAATCAGCGTCTTCGTGCGCGGCAGCAATCTCGACCACCCCATCATGGTCCCCAAGAACCAGTTTTCGGCCCAAGTATGGCTGGACGATGCCCATGTCGCTCGACAGGTATGAGAAACTGCCTATGAAGTCTCTTTGTTACCTTTTATTAACCAGCTTAGCTCATCGATCATTACGAGGGTAACCTGATTCTGAGCCAACTCGAGCTTGTCACACTTGCTCTCGAGTGCCTGCACAACAGAGATACCACACAGTACCTCCCAGGAGACCACAGCTACGCACTAATGGGTCTGCTCCGCGTGCGCCCCCAAATCGACCGTACAGACTCTGCATTCCAAGCTTTTGCGCGGTAAGTCGAATTCCCATAGAACACTTCTTGTCTCATCTTACTAATACACTGTACAGTCTCTCCCTCGCAAACGGAAGCGAACAACTCCTAGAACGCCTCATCTGCGTGCTACCAAAGAGGCCAGATCAGCCCTGGCACTCAATGGACGACGCCTACGGCGCCAAACTCTGGGATATCCTCCCACAAGACGTAGGCATCGCCGGCATAGGCGAAGACGACAGCATCATCCTTGACGGATGCCGCGCCGCAAACGTGCGCTGGAAGTCCTTCACACCCGTCGCATATGTCCGGCGAGAAGCATGGAAGCGGTTCATCGCAAAGAAAGCCCTGCGTCTCGGCGGCGTGGTCTTCATCGTTGCCATCGCGCTCACCGCCGTGCCATCCGTCCGCACAGCAGGTATCGTTCTCATCATCTACTCGCTCGTCCTCATGGCACTCTCACCCTGGCTACTACGCCTACTCTATCTCGGAAAGTTCTGGGACCAGCAGTGCTGGTTCTTTGGATTCGAGGGGTACATGGATTTGGAGACGATTGAGCGCCAGATTTTCGGGGGTAGACTGGGACGCATGAAGTGGACTGTACGTATTTCTTTCTCCCCCCCCTCTTTCCCTTCCACCTTTTTTTTTTGCTTGCTTGCTTGCTTGCTTGCTTGCTTGCTTGAGGTAAAATGGCTAATCATATGAAACAAAAAACAGGCAGCAGCAAGCCCCCTCTCCCGCCATTACCGCAACTCCAAAAACGAATGCATTCCCATCGACCCAACCTCCGACCCCGAAGTCGCCGCTCTAGTGCAAAAGGCCAAATCCGCAGGTCCAGGTGACCAGCGCGTCTTCACCCTTGTAGACACTGGTACGTCTCCCCCCCCCCCAATTTCCCCTCCTTCTTCCCCTTCCAAAACTAACAGTAGAATAGGCAACATGACAGCAACCCTCTTCACCGCCGAGCGCCCCCCGGTCTGCTTCCTCATGGCAGGCTCTGAAGGCGGCATGAAGCGCATCATCGGGTGCTCGTACGACTGGACGACGGAAACCATGTACCGCGAGACTGTGCTGCGCATTGGCACCGAGTTCGAGGATAAGATGTCGAGGGTCGGCAGGGTCAAGATTGGGTTTAACCGCAAGCAGCATCCGTTTGCGCCGTTGGCCGAGGTAGGGGAGCCGGTTGGAAGGGAGATTAAGTGAGTGAGTGTAGGTGTGCTTGTTGGATGGGTAATGTTATTGTCGACGTGATTGGGTTATGAATAATGTGTTTGGATTCCCCCTCCCCCCTTCTTATGGTTACCAGTGGTTTCTGGTTGGTTGGATGAATGGTTACGCTCTATATCACTGTCATGAATCTATTTTCTCTTGCAAGAATAACATCCTCTCATGTTCCCACTTACCACGTATACATTGCCACTTAAGATTTCCATACTGGCAAGGAAAAGAATCATGACCAGAAAGTCTAAACAGTGCTTCATAAATAAGAGAGGGAAAAAAAAAAGCTGTATATCAGAGATGATTAATGGCAATCTATTGTATAAGGAGAACGTGGATAGGTACAGTATTAGTACGAGTTTCGAGCGACCCCAAGATACCAAGTTCTAGCAACGAATACATGCAACACCACCCCTCCACAACAAGCTTAAGCTACAGCAGTAACCTCGGTAGGGATAATAGTGAAATCAACAGCAGGACCCAAACCAGTGTGGGCAACAGAGTTGTTACCCGTGTACGTGTACGTGACATCGCCCCTATTCACCCTCATTAGCTCTGGACACCCCCCAACTTCATCCCAGAAGGATATCAAACTTACTGCTTGAAAGAGTACTTGACACTAATGATAGCCCCGATATCTCTTCCTTGGTTGAACTCCTGCGTCTGCACATCGCCAGGGACATCGACGCCGACTACGCCGCAGGACTTGAATCCGCCCTGGACACTGGTGCCGGAGCAGAACTCGGCGTCAAAAGCTGGCTGGCCGGATGGACCGACAGGGGCGGACACGTTGAAGGAATAGCGGCAGATTGCGGCGGTGCAGACGCTGCTAAAGTCGGTGACTTGCCAGGTCCATGGTGCGGTGCTGGGGACGGCTGCTGCTGAGGCGCCGGCGGCGGCGAGAAGTGCGAATGAGGCAATTTTGGAAAACATGGTGAGAAGGGTGGATTGTTGTTGCTTGAAAGGTAGCGAATGTGTGTTTGGAACGAGTTATTGAGTTATTGAGTGATAGTGCTGTAGTGCGACCTCTTCAACAGCCTGGCTGCTGGCCTTTTATACTACTATTGTTTCCATTTTTTGCCTCATCAACTTCAGTCACGCAAAGGCGAAATCCATGTCCCTTGATGTCACGTAGAATACGAGGCTGTACATGTCGATGTTACTAACAGTACGAGTCGTCGTCCACTTGTGTCGTGTCACGCTCAACACGGTACAAAATTAGCCTCACTCCCTGGCGCCTTACCACAAGAGCACGTAAATGCTTGTGACATCATGCTAGACGCCACTATGGTTTCGATGTTAACAACGACCATGTTTGTCGTGGTGGCCGGCGATCGTCGCAAGGTGCTGACGAATGATGACAAGCGCCATCAAAGTGCCGCAATGGGAAGGATGCTAGGTCGTATCCGGTCCAGGCGTCCAGGCAACATATTGATGCTAAATGATTGTATCATCACAATGTCACCCCGTGCGTTTGAACATTACTGAACAGAAATTCAGAATTGTCATGATGCTGGCTGTGTCACGTCGGTGCTGGCCGATTAGCAGTGGGCCTCTTCTTGCTAACGGGAGACCCGGTAAAGACGTGACTGTCGGTGACAGACCTCATCATCCTCGGTCGAGACGTGCTAGGTAGGTCGAATGGACTTGCGTGACCATGTGTGGATCCCGGAATACCAGGCCTTGGTTTACTTCCTGGAGTGGCCACTGGATCCGCGGGCACATCCGCAGGCGGTGGTTCCACAAGCGGATCAGACAAGAATATTACCAGTAGCTTTTCAACAACATCTCGCATCCGATCTGGCTGAACATGCAATGGTTTCTCCGACATGTGGTTTCTCTGTAGACAGTTATTTACCAGAGCCAAAAAAAAGAAACATATCTAACATACCAGCGCAAGCGCTGCACCCTTGTAGGTCTGATGATAAATCAGCTTGTACTCATCATCTTTGGCTGCCTCTTCTGGGGTTGCCTGTTCACTCAAGCGCTCACTTTCGTCGCCAGCAACAGCCAACGATGCCCGACGGGACCTGTTCTGCTTTCGCTGCTGCAGCCCATGCATACGCATGGCTGCCATGACCACTTTGACGAGTGCATCCTTGTTCCGCGACTCCGTTGTTGGCTCTTCCGGCTTGATGGGTACAGTAGCGACCTGGGAAAGGTTGGATCGCCTCGTATGTGCTTCAGGTGGACCTTTGCGGCTCAAGGGTCTTGTGTCTGAAGAGATGCTCGGTGATCGCGACAGCGGACGAGAGTTGGAGTGCGGGAGGGGACCAGACGAAGACGATGGTCTCGAGTCTGGGAATGGCGAGACTCTTTTGTCAATGGACAGTGACGATTTGCGGTGGGCATAGGGTAGCTGGGACTCGCTTCCTCGAGCAGCCGCTGCCGAGACTGCTCTTCCACCCCTTCCTCTCGCCTTCTTGTTCGCTATTGTAGCCTCCTCAAAGATGTCTCGGTGTTTCTTCGGAGACCTGGGTGGGGCGTCGGCGTTGTGAATTGGTGGAAGGAAATGAGCATCATTGTCAATTGGCGGGTCGATACTGGCATAGTGTAGCATATCAGACGAAAGTGGTGTTGCGTGCACCCTGAGTTTTGGAAGCTGTTCGCCTGCATTGTCGACAAATGACAAGGACGATGGCGGTGTTGGTATCCCACCGGCGGCATGCGCAGCGATCGTCCCATAAAAGAGGATTTCTGTTGTCCTGGGCTTCTGAGCGCTTTCTGGTACATCCTGCACTTGCACTAGTATCCCAATGGGAGACTGTGAGCGCGCAAGGTTCCACCACTCATTTGTATCATGGTTGGATGCATTTGGGGATGTTATAGGGTTGCTGAGCAAGAGGGACTCAAACCAAGTTTGAGTGCTTTCTTCGGTTGTCCATACATCTAGACTGGGGCCGGCGGTAAGGTAGAGTGGTATTTTTGCGGTATCAACGGTGGTTAGGAAGCGCAGGTTAGTGGTGCTGAGGATTGGCGACGACGCGACATTTTGCGTAGTGAGGCTGATTTCTGCACAGTGTTAGCAATAGTAGGGATACGAAAGCGATACAGCATACCTTTGATTAAACGACCGTCTGGTAGCAGGAGATGCCCGCTCCAGACATCAGTCATTGCAGGTGCACATGTACGTAGTTGTCAGTTTTTCGTCGAGGCAATACCCACGGCAGCTCGGCGGGATGACGCGCTTCGGTCCGCACTAAGAACACGCGACTGCACGTGCAAGCTGCCATTATCACAACACTATATCATTTCTCTCCGAGTTTGTCGTTTTCAGTCACAGGGAACAGATAGTTGAATGCGGTAGCTATTGATTGGAGCAGAGGTGACGACCTGTTGAATTGATCTCTAGAGATAGATTTTTACCGGATGAAATTCTAACACATATGAGAGATACTGGGTTGCCAATCCCACTGGCCTCCCCTCCCACTCCTTCCTCCAGAATCTTGTCCCAGGCCCAAGCCCTGGAGCCTCTCTATCAAATACTACTTTCTCCTGCATAAGATCCCAATGCGCAGCATTCTTCCACCTTAACAGCATTGGTATCAGAATTTTGCCGGTAATGTTTTTGTTGCGACAAGTCGTTGCAAAATCCTCAACTTGGCTGTCAAGCCAGGCAAGGGAAGGATCGGCGGGCTGCCATATGGATAGCGACTCAAGAGCTGTTGCCTGGTCGAGTAGAGTGAGAGAGGTCTGATATATGTACGAAACATCCCTTCGGGCTAACATTAGGTAGTGCGCGATTCGCTGCGACGCTTTGACCGAGAGGCCATTTTGCACAAAGGATGGATTCAAAGAAAACACATGCTGAGCATGTGAGAGATCGGTGCGCAGGATAAGATGCCGCAGATTTGGTGGGAGTAGAGGGGCGACTTGTGTTCCGATGGAAAACTCGGAGTCTCCAGTCAAGAAGGGAAGTGGGACTTCCAGAGTGTGAAGTTTGGGGAAGTGCGTCATATCAAGGCAACCATGCAGCATTTCCGAGACCTGGGGTTGGTGGTCGAACCAGCCGGTTTTGTTGCAATATTCTATACTGAAGACAAGAATCTCAAGCGTGGATTGAAAGGGTTGTAACAAGTCGCACCAGGCGGCTAGATCGACGACAGGATGTGTTACTCTGAAGCCGTCGAAGAGGAAGTCGTAGGTGAGTGAGCGTAGCCTAGGGATACATTGAAAAAGAGAGCGCGTACTTTCGATGAAAGCGCCCGAATGGCGGAAGACCAACGTAGTAATATTAGTCGGTCTGATGCGCCGGATGAGGGGAACGTCAGTTCCGAGCGTGGATTGATGACGCTTTCCGCCTCGGACTGAAAGCTCGAGGGATTTCATATTAGGGAGATTAAGAAAATGATCAGCCGTGAGGTAATTATTTGGGTTGTGGTATGCTATGCCTCTTGTTTGGTCAAAGACAAGAGATGTATGTGTGATGGATGACAGGCGACGGACAAGGGACTGAGCCAAAAAGCGCGGAGTTCCTAATGGTTCGGGAGCTAGGGTATCCGGCAAAGCTTGAAGATAGTCATACGTGGTAGACTTGCAGTCGGTTACGTGTAGATGTTGAAGCGATGGGAGGACTAGGATGATGAGTGCTGCATACGCAGAATACTCGCGTAGTTCTAGGGAGGGACGTTGTTAGAAAGCAGGGCTAGCATAATAAAAGCAGATGTTGACGTTTTTTTTTTCATAGTCGCGAATAAGTCTCAGCGATGCAGACAGTGCCATGACACAAGGGTTTCCCAAAAGATGGGCTGCCAAAAATCACATACCAAGTGCCTCTTTCAGGTGAGCATGGGTAGAAAACATAGTCTCGTTGGTCCAAATGTCCATGGCCTTTTGGAGTAGGTAGACATGGTCGAAAGAGCTATCGTGCGGAAGCTGTTGCTGGCCTTGAGTAATGCTTTCACCAGGGGACACGCCCAGACGGATCGACTTGACATTGCTGGCTTTTCTGCTGTCCTTGAGGATGTTCAGACAAAAGTAATCAATCCTTGGGAGCTTGTTGCTGGGCGGGACGAAGAGATCGACATGGCGGTAAAGGAATGGAGTAGCCAGTGTGTGGAGATGGCTGTTGAGGCGGCAAAACGAAGACGTGTCATGCTGTGAAAGACGGCCGACTATTTGCTCGAGCAGCTCATTGGGGAGACTGGAGAAGGATGCCATTGCAGAGGATGGTTGTGTCGACCGGTGATGGCGATTTGATCTTGCTCAGGTCAAGGGCAAGGCAGATGATGCGGATCCGCTGAGGTCCGTGCCAATTGTCCGTGGAGCTCATCATTGGCAAGCTGGAGGCAATTGGGGACCCGGGCATATGGTTTGCGCATACCGTCGATGTATCGAGTATGTACAAGATTCAGCAGCAAAGAATGCTAATGGCTGTGCGGTGCGGTGCGTTGCGGTGCTAGCGGCGATGGTGGACCCGACAGTTGCAGCCACGAACAGGCAGGCGTAAACAGAGCGAGTCAAGGCGAGGCGGCGGTGGGGCCATGACATGCATCTTCACATGGCTCGCGGCTGACCACTCAGACGCGACCTATTTCCCGGGCCAACCCCGCGTTTCGAGGCACGTCGACGGGCTCGACGAGGGGCATGCATCCGTGTTAGTATGTGTATACAGACATATGACGCTGTAGACGACATGGTGTTGCACCCAGCCGGCCATGCGCACTGCTAACGGGTCGAGGGCCGAAGGCAGCGCAGAGCAGATGGGTGACACATGTGACGCGGGTCTGGTTGGCGCTATGGAGCGAGTAGGTAAGGCGAGGGCAGAGGGCGGAGGGCAGAGGGCAGAGGGCAGAGGGCAGCAGGGAAAATGTCGTCTGCTGGCAACCAACCCCCGGCCAGCGCCAACATGAACGGACAGGCGGACGAGGGGGTTGGGCCGAGTACGAGCGTGTCAGAGTCCAATGACCAGCCTCTGCTTCCGACTTGTTCCTTGCCCATCGACAGTTCGACGGTTCGCGGCTCCGTCCACGAAACAACCGTCCGCCTCGCCCACACTGGCCATCAGCTACACTACTTACGCTCACCTCGGCTACTGTCCCTCCATGCATACCCATACATATATATATAACACACACACATAGTACATAGCCAGCCAGCCAGCCAGCCGGCCACACCAGCAGCAGCAGTAATAACACCTCCTTCACCGTCACATCAACAGCAACAGCAACTACGTCACACGCTTGCGCTCCCGCCCGCCCCTGTGTCGTACATAGACAATAGCCCGCTAATCGCCTGCCGCGGCCTCTGCCACGAGAGCGTATGGCGTAGACACGACGTTTCCGCCAGACTCCACCACAAACACCATCACAGCCCATTGCTTGCCTGCACCCCACGCCTGTTACACGTCGCCCTTCGCCCCCTCGGCTCGCCAACACGCCCGTCCACACCGCCCTCAGCCCACCCAGCGCCTCGTTCAACAAACACAAAACGAGCCACCGGGCCTTGATGCACGACGACGCACACCGGCCCTCACCAGACCACCCCGCCCCCGACCGCTCCATGACTACCAACAGGCCCTTTCTCGGGGGCTTCCTCGCCGCCTTCCGCGCCCAGCAGCCCTCTCTCCAAAAGACCGTGTCCTCGCAAGCTGCCTCTGTCGCATCCTACGCCCAGAACACCCCAGCACAGCAACAACAGGCCCGTGACTCGGCTGCCGCGTCGCGCACCATCACTGCAAAGGCACGATCCCCTTCACCGGGTGCGACCGTTGCTGTCCAGGGGACCGGTCACTTCCAGCCCACCAGACAGCACGCCCCTCCCTACACCCGCTCCACATCGCCCCAAGCAAAGGCCTTTCCCATACCAGGCGCATCGCAACGGAGCAGGAGAGGTTCAGACAGCTCTTCGGACGGCTTCCACGAGGCCATGGGCGCAGAAAAGTGGTATATTGGCGGCCGCACCGCAACAGGCGAGGAGAAGTTTTACAAGCTTGGCATGGTCAAGCGACACAAGAGTGCAGATCGCTTGAGCCTGGATAAACTCAGCATATGACACTCGCTATGCGCATGACTTGGTTTTTAAAAGGCGTAACTGCATCGACGACGGCGTTTGGGACTGTACACGCACCCTTTTTGTGGGGTCGGGTTCGACATTTTACGACACTCTTGGGTACGCATTTGGCCACGGCCACGACCATGGCCACGGCTGACATGGCCTATATACACCCATATCTGAGCTCTCCATTTGAGCATTTTGCCTTGTATTGCTAGTTCTTGTTTTCCTGTTCGTATTGTCCACGTGAGCACCCACGTGAGTGGCCCTGTGCCAAGATATTCCCTTGCACTATTCCCGAGTCCACTCTTGATCACCTCACTGCCTACTGCCTGGTATATATTGCATCTACTCTGACTACAGCCTAGAACACAATGCCTGCCTTGAACTGAATCGTCAAGACGCACTCACACCGCCGCCAACGTTTCCGCCCGGACATTCTTGTTCCGATGTACCTGTGACCATGATCCACTTTTCGGATATATCTACTCCTCGAAGCGAAGATTCTTCACGGAAAAGCTTTTCTATGGACGACGACGCGTATCCACCCACGGATATGATCCGCCATTAGCGTCCTGCAATCCAAGCATAACCCAATCTGTAGCCCAAACCAATCGTACATTAATGCTCTTGATTCGCTTGCATTCTTCCTTCATCTGATATCACTCTATGCCCAATCTTTTTTCGACTCACTCACTGAATCATTGTTTTTGTTCACGATTTGCCTTCTATGAGTACGCATAATGGCACCCTCTTCCACATCCTCCTCAGCACCCGCTGGCCCTCAGCATGCCAATCCGGACACCGAACCTGAGAAGCAGACGCAATATGCCTCCATTATCCCTGAGCAACCACAACAAGACCGGCTGCAGCTGCAACGCACAGTCTCGAGCAGTCACCACGACATGGTCAATGTCCAATACGTCGCAACTGGCGACAACGATGTCATCTACAGCAAGTTCTCCAACAGTCGAAAACTAGTCATTGTTGCCGTTGTGTCGTTTTGTAGCTTCCTCGCTCCCATTTCCTCAACCACTGTATTGTCCGCTGTTCCTGAGGTGGCTGCTACCTTCAACACCGACGGCTCCATCATCAATGTGTCCAATGCCCTGTACATGCTCTTCATGGGCCTGTCTCCATGCTTCTACGGGCCATACGGCAACATTTACGGCCGCAAATGGGTCTCTGTCACGAGTGCTGCCTTGTTCACTGCTTTTTCCATTGGCACAGCTTTGGCACCCAATCTGGCTGCCTTCTTTGTCTTTCGAATCCTTACCGCGTTTCAAGGGACTGCGTTTTTGGTGATTGGATCGGCCGTCATTGGCGATATCTACAAGCCGGTAAGTGTTGGTTCCTGATCATAAAAACATACAGTACGACTTGGACATTGTGCCAGGTAATGTTTACACTACAGTCTTGTTGCTTTACTAACACATTCATAGACTGAGCGCGCAACAGCACTGGGTTGGTTCCTCAGCGGTACCCTTATTGGACCAGCACTGGGCCCCTTTCTCGGTGGCATCATCGTCACATTCCGGACCTGGCGTGACATCTTTTGGCTGCAGACAGCTTTGGCTGGCGCAGCAACCATGTTCTGCTTCTTCCTCCAGCCAGAGACGATTCACAAGCGACGTGCCGACGAGCTCCAAGGACTACCAAGGAAAGAGCGAGCCGTCAAAATGTGGCAGTGGCTCAACCCCTTTCGCATCATCATGTTGTATCGGTACCCGAATATCCTCCTCACAGGATTGGCTTCGAGTGCGCTCGTCTGGAACATGTACTCGCTGCTCACACCCATCCGCTACGTCTTGAACCCGCGCTTCAACCTCGAGACGCCATTGCAGTCTGGTCTCTTCTACATTGCGCCCGGATGCGGATACCTAGTAGGCACCTTTGTCGGCGGCCGCTATGCCGACCGCGTAGTTAAAAAGTACATTCGCAAGCGCGGCCAGCGTGTCTCGGAAGATCGTTTACGCAGCTGCGTCTTGTTTCTGGGCGTCATGATGCCAGCCTGCATGCTTATCTACGGCTGGAGTGTTGAGAAGCGCGTTGGTGGGGTCGCTCTGCCCGTCATTATGATGTTCCTGCAGGGTGTGGGCCAACTTTTTTGTTTTCCGAGTTTGAATACGTATTGTCTGGATGTCATGCAGAGTCGGAGTGCTGAGGTCGTTGGTAAGTACCATGGTCTCTGTTGTGTGAAATGGAAACTAACGACGTCATAGCGGGTAACTACTTTATGCGGTACATGTTTGCTGCCGGAGGATCTGCTGCCTGTCTGCCCGCCGTTCGAGCCATTGGCGTCGGCTGGTTCTCGACCATTAGCGCTGCATTTCTTGTTGCCGGCGCGGCGGGAACCTATGTCACGGCGCTGTATGGAAAGTCCTGGCGCATGGCTATTGATGAGAAGAAGGCGGCCAGGAAGGAGGGTGAAGATAAAGTGTAGGTTGTCGATGGGAACTAAATACTGAGTTCATGATGGATACTTGGGTCATGGAGTCATGTACAGACATGCAACTTTTCTTTTTCAACCCCATCGAACTCGCACAGATTGATCAGTTACCAACATTGAAAAAAAAAGTTAATTTCCACCATAATACTAGTTAAACACGCACACTGTACCATCCGCCCACATACACTCCACCAACAATAGCACAAATACATGATGACGATGATAATCCTCCTTCTGCAAAACCACAAGAAAGACTACACATCGCTACCAAGCCAAAAGAAGAAAACACCAAGCATCCACCACCCACGCCACCCACGCCACCAACGTCCCCCCACCGCTCTAATCCACCAAATCCCAGTTCCCGCCTTCACCCAGCCCACTTCCCCCCCACCTGCCCCACCCCATCCAACCAAAAAAGTTTCCTTCCAACCCCCGCTCGCTCAAAAAATCGATTTTCTTTCTTAAGTTTATATTTCATCTTATCAACTAATCCTCCATCAAACACCATCAGATCCTATCCTCGATTCGCTTCTGATCTCTCAGCGCAGTGCACAACACTCGCTCCTTTCCTAGCAAGGCAAACAAGGTCGCTTAGCTCAGTTGGTTAGAGCGTGGTGCTAATAAATCCAGAACTAGGAGCTTCTGCTTCTACGAAAGGAACTAGTAGACGCCAAGGTCGCGAGTTCGACCCTCGTAGTGACCATTCTCTTTTTTTTTCTTTGCCGACTTTCTAGAAAGGGAGGGAGGGAGGATTGGAGGATTTGTTTTTTTTTGCAACTAGAGAGAGAGAAAGAAAGAGAGAGGTACGACGAGAGATGGGAATAAAGGTTTGGCTGCTTACGATGTGTGTTTGTTGGTTGGTTGATACAATTGGGTTCTAAGTAATATTCCTGTCTTTTTTTGTGTGTGTCTGAAATAGCGATTGTAAAATACTGAGGTAATCATTATTTCCCTATCCTAACTGCAGTAAGTTGAGCTTATCGAATTACTGACATGTTTTTCTCAACTACACATAATACAATCTGAATCACTACAGGCACGTAATTCATAGACCCTGGACTCACAAGATATCCGATCCATTATAAATGTAACAAGCACCAAACAATGATCCCGCCCGTATTATTTACAAACGCCAATTAATCATCCGTGGTATCTCCCAACCAACCAACCCACGTCATACCGCCAGCATGGCATCCTCCAAACTCGACATGTCCATCGTCAGTGCATCTCTGCACGCACCGTTCTCACACAGCATGACACCTTCCTTAGCAGCATCCATACTCTGCACCAGGGCATTCCTAGCCTTCAACCACTCGCCTTTCCCTTTGCCCACTCTACTGACAGTCCCGAGACCGGTCGGCCGCTCACGATACCGCCTCAGCCATTCGTCAACCTTCTGACCGTCGCCTGTAATGACGGCATGCCTGATGCCGAGTTTGCCCGCAACCACGGCTTCCATCATGCTCGGAAACAGGAACGGATGCTGCATAATTTCCGCCTCAAAAGCAGAGGCCGTGTCGCGCGCTCGCTGCGTGTACTCGCTGTCCTCGAGCAGAGCGCCGAGACGATCGAGGTTCTGGGCCGAAACGCCGTTAGTACCTGGCTCTGCATTGTCCATGCCGTCCTTGAGCCGCATAATGAGGTCAGTCTGGTCCTCGGGCGTGGAGAAGAAGCCCAAATGCTGCTTGTCCCAGAACATCTTCAACTGTGTTTTCTGCAGGTCATCGGCCCACTGCAGATATGAGTCATTGAATGTAGCTTCGTACAGATTGATCAGGCCAGAAATGAGGTAGGCGTAGTCATCGGCAAATCCAGGTGCATCGCCGGGGCCTTCGCGCCACACACGTATCAGCGTCTTGGATTCCGAGTTATAGAGGTGTTTTTGAAGAAAAGCAGCCGCCTTCTCAGCTGCAGCAAGATACTCCTTGGAGCGTGCTGGGTCTTGAGATGCCAGCGCAGCCGATGTCCGCGCCAGAGCGCCAATAGCGAGACCGTTCCAGGATACCACAATCTTGTCGTCTAGGCCCGGCCGTGGGCGCTCCTTGTTGCGATGCTCGAGAAGCTTCTGTCGACCCTCGGTGAGGATCTTCTCAACCTTGTCTTCGGAGAGACCAAACTGTTTAGCCAGATCTGCGGATGTCGAGGTAATGGCTAATACGTTCTGGTTGATGAGTTCGTCGTGTGCGTCATGCTCAGGAGCAACATTGCCTTCGTCCTTGACATTGTAATACCGTGCCAGAATCTCAGAATCCCTCTCGCCAAGTATATCCTGAAACTCATTCAATGTCCACACGTAAAAGGCACCCTCCCGCTTCTCCTTGTCGTTTGGACGATATAGTGAATCGGCATCCTCGGATGAGTAGAAGCCACCGCTCTCGGCATGCATGGGCGGGCTCGTGAGATATGTTGCGATATCGTGAACAGCCCCAAGGTGCTCCGGACTCCTCGTCATCAGGTATGCGTCCAGGTACACGGCCAGCAGCTGCGACTGATCATAAAGCATCTTCTCAAAATGCGGCAAGCTCCAATCTTTTGTTACTGAGTAGCGCGCAAATCCATTTCCAATCTGATCATGTATGCCACCCTTGTTCATCGCAGACAGTGTTGCCAGAGCCATGTCTTTTGCGTACGTGCAGTCCTTTGCCCCGAGAACTTCCTTGACCGGGTTCGGATATTGCGACAGTTTTAGGAGAAAGTGGAGATTCGAGGGAGTTGGGAACTTTGGCGCGCCGCCGAAACCTGCGTGGACTTGATCATATCTCTTCTTGAAATGCTGCGCATTGTTAGTAATAATTCCGTACTGTTTGCAAAAGTGGTACTCGCTTCATATGCTTCATCCAGCAGCTCCAGGTCCAGAGTCTCGTTAGGCGCGCCGTCTTTTCTACTTATATTTCCCTCTTCAGCAAAGTCGCGCAGCTGTGCTGTAATCTCCTTGGCCGACTCAAGACACCTTTGTCGCTGGTCCCTCCACACATCCCGAATCTTCTTCAAGATACCAATAAAACCAATGTGTTCCCCCATAGCCATTGTCGATCCTGGACCAGGCCAGTAGGTACCGCCGAATATGGGCTCGAGATCGGGTGTGATAAAGACGTTCAGAGGCCAGCCTCCGGAGCCTGTTGTAGCCTGGACGTAGTTCATGTATATGCGATCAACGTCTGGACGCTCTTCGCGATCAATCTTTATGGGAATAAAGTGCTCGTTGAGTAGCTTCGCAACCTCATCATTCTCAAAGGACTCGCGTTCCATGACATGACACCAATGGCAGGCAGCATAGCCTATGCTGATGAATATCAGCCTGTTCGATTTCTTGGCGAGTTCAATGGCCTCTGGTCCCCATATTTGCCATGCGACAGGATTGTTCATGTGACCGCGAACGTAGGGACTCCGGCTCTCATTGAGGCGGTTCCTCAGCTTCAGGTCATCGCCTGAAGAGGTCATATGACTCGAAGTACTGTGTGGGTTCATCCTCAGGATCGAGGTACGGAAGTGGCGCTGTTGCGCAAAAGAGACGGCCGGCCAAGTCACAGCAGCTGCAGTAGAGACTTGGTGGGCGGACGCAGTGGCGACTGGAGTTCTGACAGGACGGCAAGAAGCTCGAAAGTTGAACTTCACAAGAGGCATACAGCAAAGAAAAAAAGAAGCAAGCACATGCAAAGTCGCAGTGGCGCGTGGTTCGGCGAAACTATGGCCGTTATCAATGAGCATCTCCGACTGCGCTGCCGACTCGCATCTTGCCCCGCCCCCGCCAACGACGTAATCTCCGCGACCCCGACTGGCCCGACTGGCTGGTGGAGGCTTGGTCCTCTGCAATCCGCGCCTGTCTGACGTGCAGTAGTTTTGCCTATTTCATTTGCCCATTACAGATATTTTCTCGAAAGGAAAACCATGTGCCACCGATTGACCGTTCAAGTGACCATGTTTAGTTAAGCACCCGCTGAGGCGCAGTATGGAAGAAACTTTTCAGTCTGCATTAGGAAGGCAAGTCACGCTCGGTGTTCTAGCCTACGCTTGTGCATGCTTTTGGCAGAAAAAAACAGTGGAGTCTAGAAGATGTCTGTACCATGGGGATGTCTACAGTGGCGAAAATGGATTTCTACCCTGTTCAACTTGCGACCTCGGTTTGGGTAGGAAACTCGCGCGCCCGAGGTACACGAGCACTGCTCCGACTGAGCCTAGCGACTCCACCTGAAGGACGAAATTTTACAGATTGTCCTTGGTCATGCGTCTGTCTTGTGACGCTGATCCTGATCATCCTGATATCCAAACTCTAACTGATATGTACTAGTCATGTTTACGAGGTATTCAGGGTCGCCCCTCTTGGCTCTCGAGCTGAAGATGACCAGCATCCTTAGCATCGTGATCTTCTTTGGAACAGACAAATGATCCGATAGTGAAATATTCAATACCCGATAGTGCTGGCTGGGCTCAGACCCTTTTTATATTCTCCGATGACGTCTTCATCTCAATGATGGTACAGGTACATTCAAGTTGCCATTTTAGTGTTAGCATGTTCTTGATAAGGAAAGCAATTTCTACAGTCTGTGGGGGCATCGCACATGGCGTCAGGTATGAGCTGAACCAACGGAGACATGTTCTTCGGTTTGTATGACCGGTATAACCTAGCTTTTCCGTCTGTTTCTGTCAATGTCTTGGCGGGTTTATTTTACCATGCAGAACTACACACAGATAATACCAAGATGACTCCTCACGCAACTCACTGAATATCCTAAAATCTTGGAAAACCAGTAATGGCAAGACAAGCGATCTACAGTACTCAAGAAGGAAGACTAGCCCCAACCCTTATCACTGCAGCTCAACCATGCATGTCAGACCGAAACACACCCATTATATAGGAACAATCCCATCTAATAAATCCTTCCCCTGCCTGCCTTAGATGTTCCCGTTCCCTTTGCCCACTCACTCACCCACCCAAACCGTCTGCTTAAATATCCCCATTTCCCCACACCACCACCCCAAACACACAAGCACCACCCAAGCCTTCCAGATTAATTACACACCCCATCCCACCCGCCCCCGTTCCCCCCGTTCCCCCCAAACCCCCTGAAACACGGGGTTGTGCGGGGACAAAAAAGTTGCACCACCATGAACATCTGACACTCTACTTTATGCCTGACCCCCCCTGCCTGTCACACGCGCCGAACCGCCCCGTTGGGAGGGAGCCCACAATCCCCCCTCCCCAAAAAGTCAGAGAAAAGAAAGGAAGAAGAAAAGGAATGCATAATGATCTGCGTCTGCGATATTGCTTTTTAGCCGCTGCGTGATCACTCCCCCAGCCCCCTTTTAGTAGATCAGGAACAAGCAAAAAAATTGGCTTGTTTCGTTTGAAAGAGGAGTCTATGTTTAGATGCGACGAGGTTATATTGGGGTGCGGAAGAAAAAGAAAAAGAAAGGAAGATGGGAGATGGACGGCATGGATAAGACATGGATAAGAATGGAACATAAAACTGGGAAGATGTTAAATCTCCGATTCGCTTGAGGATAGTACACGCAGTCGAATTCATTTTTTTTTAAAAATAGATTCTGCTTCCTTAATCAGCAAAAGACGAATGTTAACATCGCAAAAACAAACAATCACTTGTAGAAACCACAGCATTCAATCAGACAAGAAAAAAGGATGTTATTCGCACCAATCTCTCAACCCTGACATACCTCTCGTCATACCAATAGCGCCGTTACATGTAACAACAATACCATGGTGATCCAGCAACCAAAAGGTAGCTTTTTCTAGCAAGGAATCAAGAATAGAGACATTTTATATGAAAAAACAACAACAATCGAGTACTCCCATATAAGCCAACAGGCCCGTCAGGAGCTTCCGAAGAAGTTCTTCTTGTGTGACATGTAACGTGTATGGAAAGAAAGAAACAAAGAAACAAAGAAACAAAGACATAGAGTGGCATATGCCCATGTAAACGATATTTTCCCGAGGCTCCAGACCAAGAAAGAGAATGCAGGGAGACTGGCGTGAGGAGAAAAAAAAGGATATGTAACAACGAATGGAAAGAGAAGAAGAGCAAGTATGGTATATGAACAATAGAATGCAGATACGCCGGCCCATGGCGGAAAAGCAAAGAATGAACAAGATGAAACTTCACAGGTCCTGTCAATACTGTTTACAAAGGCTCAGAAATGAGGTGCTTCTCGACTAGAGACCACTCTAAGAGCCGGTGTTCTTAATGTTAACGCCACCAGTAGTATCGGCTGCACCGGTTTTGCTGTCAGACGATGCGTTGGGTACAGGCTCATCAACGGTCGATGCATTGGTGCTTGGATTGGTGCTGCTCAGTGGTGACTGAGTAGAGCTGCTGAGAGCAGGCGTGGGCATGGTGGGTGAGTCTATGCGATCGTAGCGGTTCATCTTCTTCTCAACCTGGAAAGAATTAGCCAATCGTCTATCAACCAGTCGGATTGTTAAGCTCAGCTTACCGATACGCACTGTTTGCCGGGAATAACCTTCTTGGCTTTTTCAAGCTCCGGCTTGAGTGACTGAACAAACATCTCGTAGTCATCGCGGGTAAGGGTGTCCAAAAGCTTCTGGATCACATAGTTGCCATAACCATCCCTGAGCAAGTTCATGACATTGCTCTCACCGCGCTCGTTCTTGGACAAGACGACAGACACAAGCTCGCGGCGTTGGGCATCGTTGCTGCAGATCAGACATCTTTCAACAACGTTACTGGCAAACTTGTGCTTTGAAAAGACCAAGAACTGTGCTTTGATCAAAGCAACAATCTTGGCTCGGTCCTCTGGCAAGCCATGCTCGATGACATGTTGGGTCACGTAGTTCCCGTATTGGTCGGTGATGAGTTTTGGACCCTCGGCGTGAAGCTCCGTAAGTATGAACCTGCGCTGGGGTTCTTCCACCTTTTCGAGCAGTCGCTGGATGACGCGGCAGCCATACGAGTTTACCGACAAGACACCGACATTGCCCCTGAAAGCCTCAACAATCTTTTGGATGTGGTGCATCGGGACTCGGTCAATAACCTTTTGGATGACGTGATTGCCGTTCTGATCCTTGACAGTCTTGAGCACATCCTTTTCAAGCTCCTTGACCATGGATGCTTGCTGCTCGGTGAGGGCGTGTTCCAAGGCCTAGACCCCATTAGTTTTTGTTCATGCTTGCAACCAGGAAAACTTACCTTTTGGACTACGCGACAGGCGTACATTTGATTGGCGAGCTCCAGGACATGGCCCTTCATCTTACCAACAAGAATCTTCTTTTGAGTCTGGTCACCGTGCTCGAAGAACTTTTGGATGACGTAGTTGCCAAAGACATCCTGCATGAGCTGGAGCGCATTCTCCTCGAGTTCCCTGAAGACACTTTCCTTGACTTCGCTATTTGCAGTTTCGAGCTTCTGCTGGATAAATCGAGAGCCGTGCTGATCTCCTGCAAATTCAACCACGTGACCTTTGATGTCGGTCAGTTCCCATCGCTTGCTCTGCTTCTGCTCTCTCTTGAAATTCGCCAGCTCAGGGCTCATGACGCCTAATGCATCGGTAGCATTTTGTTCGCGAGGTCCTCTGGGCGGTTGCTGTTGGCCAGGCATCATCTGGGCCATGTTCATGTGCTGCGGTAGTGCAGACAGAGGCATACCATTGGCCATGGCAAACTGATACTGGAAAGGATTCTGCAGTTGGGCGGTGGGGAACATGTGTTGGAACTGTTGCTGATGAAGTTGGTTTGGCGGAAGGAAGTTGCGCCTTCCCTGCTGTGACAACTGGAAGCCAGCTAGCTTGTTCTGCAGTTGGGCGACATTGTTCGGATGGGCCAAGTTTTGCTCGCTGCTATAAGGATTCAGACGATCATATACAAGCGGTGTGCTGCTGTGGGAGTACATGGGACTCTGACGAACACTGGTGCCGTTTACAGCACTTCGGCCACTGTCGAACTGGTGGGATCGGAGTTGGCCGTTGAGTTGGCTGCTGGGAAAGGTATCCGGAGTGTAAGACCCTGCATCCATTCTGCCTGCATTTGACAGATAGGTGTGGCCATTGAAATTTTCGCCAAGCTCCTCTCCAGACGCAAAGGCCGAAGGAATGTTGGTGGTGCTCATAGAAGCCCTGTGTGAAGCCATGCGCGACTCTGGTTCTTGTTCGTAATTGATTCTGCCGAGTGCTTGGAATGAGTCGCTCTGCATTGAGCCACTTCGTTCTTGGAAGGTGCGACCATTGGCAAGAGAAAAGGATGAACCGTGGCGCGGAGCTTGCGAGAGCCTCGAGAAAGCGTCCATGGTTTGGTTGAACTGGCTCGGTTCGGCGCCATGTCGCGAGGGTGGCAGGCTTCCGCTTCGCGAAGGAGCTCCGCTCGAAGATGTGACGTGGTCGGAATTAGCTACGCTGCGGCGGTCGTCGTTAGGGGAGTGGACCGAGGCAGTGTCAGGCCATGATGTGACGCCGGTGTCGGGGCGGTGGGCGTTTGTCTCTGGCTGAGCAAAGCCAAAGTTTGTGAAGCTGGCATTAAGCCCATCGATTGGGCGTGAGGCGAAGTTTGCATTTGCAGTGTCTGAAAAGGGCTTGATGGTTTTGGAGAGGGAGCCTCGAGATGCACCAAATAGACCAGATGAGGTGTTATCAGCGTAGGGCTGGCCTGGCTGCGCCTGCGCAATTGACCGCTTCCCTGCCGGCGAGACAGCGGAGCTTCTGGCCTGTGACATGCTTCCGGCTGGCTTCTCGCTCCAGGCTTGCCTAGCGCTTGGCCTCCACTCGGTGTCCGAGTTGGCCACGAGGGAGCCTGAGCCTGTCTTGCCGTCGGCGAGGGTAGCGTTATCTGCACACGTGTCAGTGCTGTGAAGAGCGTTTGCACAATGGCTCATCTGCGGTGGCATACCTAGAGGGCGCGAGGTGTCCCTGCCCGCGGAGCCGAAGGGAAAGGCACCAATCGGGGCATTCCAGATGCTGTTGCCCCATGGGGACGAGTGTGATGTGCGGTCGGCGTCTGTGCCGTTGAGCGAGAGGGCATTGCCAAAGTCGTGCGATCGAGTCTGGGGGATTGGGTTAGTGTGGATGGGGCAAGTGGCGGAGAAGGAGCTACCCACATTGCCCGTCATGGCGGCCATATTACGACTGAGGTCGCTGGACGTGGAGTTCATGTACACTGGCGGGGCGAGGTGATGTGGTGTATATATGCGGGCAGCGGGCGGCGGGGTTTATTAGGGCAGTGGGTTGTGGAGGCTGCGCAGAGTGGTTGGTGGGTATGTGTGTGTGTGGGGATGGGTCAGGGTCGAACTAAGGCTCAGGCGTCAGCACAAGCAGGGCAGTTGTTGAGAGTTTGGGCGCACCGACACTTGTATTATGACTCGCACAGCGGAGGACACAATGAGAAGTATGTGAAGAAGGTGTGTACAAGGTCGTGGCAGCAGTAAAGACGAAGAAGATGAGAGTAGTAGTAGTGGTAGGGAAAAAAAAAGAAGACCAAAAGTATGTGATGATATGAGCGTAGTAGTTGGGTAAGCTGGGGTGCCGTCCGTGGGTCGTGGGGAAGCGAACTCTGGGTGGAGTGGGAGTGTGGTTGTAAGGCGGGCGAATGGTAGTGGTGATGGCGGTGGTGGTGGTGTTGGTCGCTTCTTTCTAGCCAGAGTAGATAAGCGATTCTAAGCAATGATGTTGCGCGCCAGGCGGGGAACGCATCAGGGTCGACAACCAGTGTAGCGGGGATGCAAGGGCGGGAGGGCGGCCAGGACGGGCGGTGTTGGGTCTTATATGTGCAGCGGGGGCGGGCAGAGCCGGTTATGTGGGATTGTGTGCGGTTCGCAGAGGGAGAGAGTTTGGTCGTAGCACAGACGTGGGCGTCGGGGAGGGGGCAGAGGCAGAGGACGAGTGGAGGGGGTGGGTGAAGATGTCTTTTTGCTGGAGATGCGACCTGCTAGGCCCTGGCGACGATGGGATCGGCAGCTAAGTTTGGCGTCCGCTGGGGTACGCTAAGAATGGGCCAGACAGGATTGCAGTAGATTGGACTGCAGGCCGAGGGAAGGGAGGGTGGTGATGGTGAGGGTAGTGGCAAAGCAAGCAAGCAAGGCTTTGAGGAGACGGCGCTGGGGCGTCGTCGTCGTCTTAGAAGAACACGGTAGCGGGCGCAGGCGTCGTGTCTGTCACTCTAGGTTTACAATGCGCTCGTATGTGCCAAGACCGAGCCAGGGACGATGCGGCAGCGCAATCCGGCCGATCTCTTGTGTTGCGCGCTCCCCGTCTGGCAGCCTGAGACACTCCCCTCGCATGGACAGGAGTCGTGGAGCATCATGTCCAGCCCGAGCGTGTTTCACCAATGCCCTGTCATGTGCCCGCGCTCCTGTCTTCAGAGAATGTACTTGCCGTTGTACTAGTAGTACTTAGCAATGGTAGTAAGAGACCACCGCTCATCGCCCAGACGCAAACAAGCACTACACCAAAGAAGACTCAGCCTCAGCCTCAGCCTGCTTGCTTGCTTGCTCTCCTCTCTTACACGTACACACAACAGCTGCTGCATCCGGCACCACCCACCCACTCCCTCCCTCCCTTGCCTTGCTTTGCCTTGCCTTGCACACACGTTTGCAAACGCAATCGTCCCAACCCAACCCAAGCCACCGTCGCACTCGCTACGTACCCTTTCGCCAGCCCGGCCAGAGTCTTTGCGGCCTCGTGACCTGTTCCGTCCATGGATTGTCCTCCGCTGACGATGCTCCCTGCAATATAACGCCTCATAGCTGCGGGTTTGCGCTGCAGGGCTGCACGCTGCATCTAAAGCGTCCACTGAGCCCATCCGCCTCTCCACCTTGTGCGAGCCTTTGTGCTGTGCTGGCACTCTGGCAATGCCTCCAGCGCACCCACCCTCGGACGTGACAAAGAAGATGCTAACCCCGCCCTCCCGCACACTGCACTTCCTTTTCCGTCGCATTTGGTGGTTCGTCTCAAAGAAGACTCGCACCCACACCCATACACACTCACACCGCTTGCTGTCCATTACGACTACTACTACTGCTGCTGCTGCTGCTGCTATCTATGTACCTTACTGCTCACGGCCAATGTGGCACAATAAGTCCCCGGCCGAGCGTCACCACTACTCACTTGCTTCCGTACCCTAACGCGGGCCGGCGAATGTCATTCTGGCGACTTGGATGCGCGACTTTTTGTCCTCTAGTTGGATCAAACTGCCGCCTTCACAGTACACAACCAGGTTTCCCTGCGCCCTTGCAAAGTGTCTTTTCGTATCGTGTCTACGCCAACAGTGTTGCACATTGTCAGCGCTATTCATGGCCTTGCGAGCCAAGTGCTGCGTCTGCTTTTCGTCCCCCAAGATGCGACGGCCTCAGGAGCTCAAGCTGCAAGCGTCGCATCTCCAAAAAGGCAGGCACTTGGCGTCAAGAAGGGGGTAAAAGCATCAAGCTTCCCCAAGACTCATCAAACAAAGCAGTCGCCCATGCAATGTTTACTCGCGGTCCCGGCTGTAATCCATGCCGGGGAATCCGGCCATCGCTCGCGTGCTGCCGATAAACCCCAACTGCTATAATACATACCTCGAGTGTGGAGCAAAAGCCGACCCCGGGTACCCAAAAAATATAGACAGGACGAGGCATACACCTAGCAAGGCCTATAGCAGCTATAACAGCCCCGGCTTGTTGAGCCCAGGGGGAGACGCCCATGAAGTCACTCTAGTCCCATCACCACATGGCGCTCCCTGCGCCCCCCCACCGGCTGTGACGTTTGTCAAGCTGTTCGCTCCATTCATACGCGCGTTGCTGTGCCGCGTGTTATGGTCATGGATGATGCTGTATCGCTCCACAGCCCGCGCAAGACGTTCGTCTCAAGCAACAATGACAATGCAATGCGTCCCGCCTCTCGGCGCCGTTGGATCTGTTGCTCTTGTCATTTGCCGACTCAAACGCATAACGTCTCGGTCCCAATGAGCTTAACACAACATGCAGCCTGCCAGTCCCAAGGTACATAGTCTGGGGACCTCTCCTCAACCGAACAGCATAGCGCGGACGTGCTGGCCTCGCGATCCACTCACGATCCACCGTGCAGAGTCTCGACCTCTCGCCTAGCCGCTGGCCCCCCCGTTATGCGTATTACCGCTCCTTGCACTGCCCAGATGTTCCCGGCCATAACGCGATTCGTTTGTTATTGCTGTTTGATCCTCGCTCTCTCCCTCTCTGTCCGTCTGCTTGCTTGCTTGCCTGCTTGCTTGCTTTGGCTTCTGGCCCTCCTCGTGTCCTGTCCTGGCCACGGCTGGCTTCGGTGCATGCAGCCCAAAGCGTGCGACGTCGTTAGGCGCGCAGCCAAACGCCATGCTCCCCTTTTTTTGTTAGTGGCCACGGCGGGACGAACGACTGGCTCTGATAATGGTGCCAAATTAAGAGCCAGAGAGGATGGGCATGGTGCAGACGTCTTTATTGCGATGCTTCTTCTGGGCCTAGTGCGCGGCTCCATCGCCTTTTTGGTCTGTCCGGTAGGGGGACGCGTTCTAGCGCAGGCGGATGATTGGCTGCCTAGCGGTCGACGTTCTGTGTACCTGCATTGGCAAACTGCGAGGCGCTTCTTGCCCTGCGCCGTCAAAATAACGTCCCTTCCCTCTTGCCTTGATCTCTTTGCCCACCTTTTCCTACGGTCCTGCCCATTGTTCAATCATTTTTTCCCTACGCCGAATCATCGCTTCACTCTTTCAGCGGTATTCGCACTTACGCTCTTTCCTACTTGTGTCTCTCGTTCCCCATCTACTCACCTGCGAAACGCCGGTGCTCTCTTAGGTGCGTATCCGAAACTGTCCGCTCATCATCCGTCAGCGTCTCGCCAAGCATTTCCAGCCAGCCAGATAGCGACGACATCACGACTGCACCAGCAACACTACCACCACCCCTAAAGCCATGGATGCTAACTCCCACCCAGCGACTGCATTCTTTAATCGCAGCTATCGCACACTGAGCACTTTGCACGCCATCGATACGCCTTAACGACCACACAACCTAAACCCAAAACCAAACTAAACCAAATCAAATCACAATGATGAACATCAACCTATTCAAGCGCGACGAGGACGACAGCCTCAGCGACACCCACCTGACGCTCCTCATCACCCTCGTCATGCTGGCCTTGCTCGGCGTAGCAAGCATCACAGGCCTGCTCTTCCTACGGAGCCTCCGTCGTGCAAGGAAAATGGAACAAGCCACCTCAGAACTCCCCGTCTACGAGAAGCGTCAATCAAACATCAACCACTTGACCATCACCGCCATGCCATACAAAGGCCGCGAGTCCGTCATTACCTACTCAGAAAAGCAAACCCTCATGGATAGCCCCACCAGCCCAGTGCCCGAGATCCGCATTACCTTCCCCGATGAGGTTGACGAGTCGGGCAAGCAGCACTCTGGCCGTGTCGTTGTCGTTCGTGTTGGAGACCACAGCGTTGGCCTCGAGCCTCTGCGCGAGGACCTACCAGCCTACCAGCAGGACGCATCAGACCGCTTCGATTCCCTCGACTTGGATCGTATGGGCGGCCTGAAGGAGAAGGACGACAAGTATTACTCATAATCTTGACTCCAACCTTAAACGATAATTACCCGACCAGGCCATCGCCCTCGAACAGGTCTGGCAGCCCGGGCCCTCAAGCCACTTGGCTATGACCGACTTGACTTTGATGACGGCTATACCGCGCTGAATGCCAGCTTCTCTCAACCTTCCTGAAGCATGGCCAGCACGGCGGTGGCACTACACATGTATATTCTCGGAGTTGACTGGCCAATTAGTTGTATACCCCTGCATGATTTGGCCATCTCTTCATCGAGGTTCTGCGCCTCTTATATAACTCTTATTCATTAATGTATGCTATCTTAACTCCTCTCGAGCGACTGCATCGAGCAGCATGAGAGTCAATACAAGCCATTATCGATAAAAAATACATCTGCTGCTGTCCCGTGATGTCCTCGAGATCTGACAAAGCAGCACCAGAGCAATCAACCAATGACCCTCGATTTACGTCAGTGCTCTGAGTCTTCCATTGGCATGTTTCGTGTCTTCTCCGATAATCCTTCTTCAACAAAACATCTGAAAAGCAAGTCAAAGTGTATCAGATCCTCGGCCAGCCTTGTTGGTCGTGCACCTCGATGGCAGGTGCGTATTATTGGTGCGGGCTTGGCATTACGACGATCCACTCTACTAGCATGTCCGCAACAGAGCCTCACTCGCGTAAACTCCGCAACAACTTTCTTCTCATGGATTCTGTCGCTCCTTGAGGCCCATTGAGCCATCTCAACTCCCTTCAGATTTCGATTGGCATTTAGTATTCGCTGATTGGCTTCCTCTCTTCCGTCGCCATGGCGAACCGCGAGGTGTTTACTCCGCTGTCCGAGATCACCGGTCAGAAAAGCACTCCAAAAGGTCAACAGCATGCACCACAAAAGCAGCAGCAACAGCAGCAAGCGGCTCAGCCTCCGCGAACTACGGTCCATGATCCAGACAAGGTGAAAAAGCTTAGTCAGGTACACTTCAAGGCCTCGCACGGTATCCTCGTGGCTTTCTTTTGTTTCATGCTGTAAGTGCAGTTCGGCTCAGCTCCACTGAGGCTTGGAGAGAGCGCGTATTGCGAATATATCTGACGCGCGCTAGTGTACTTCACGTTCTCGGTATATACCTATTCACGAGCGGTTTCCTCCTAACGCGATTGGTTCTCGACCACAAGTCGGAATGTGCGTTGCCTCCTATCGACGCGGCAAACTCGTACACCACAGGCAATCCAGAAAAGGGATGCTGGCACCCCAAAACATTTGACAAGGCGGTTGTGATCATCGTCGATGCGCTCAGATATGATTTTACCGTGCCATTCGAGGCTCAACTCGAACCTACCAATCTAGCTGCCGCTGCTGCGAACCCCTCCGAAGCACCGCCAGTTGCCCCACGCCACTTCCATAATGCGTTTCCTGTCCTGTACAAGACGGCTATGAATCAGCCTGAGAATGCCTTTCTCCTTCCCTTTATTGCGGATCCGCCAACGGCTACGATGCAGAGATTAAAGGGGCTCACAACGGGCACATTACCAACTTTTATCGATGTGGGAAGCAACTTTGCGGGTCAAGCAATTCACGAAGACAACATTGTTGGCCAGCTGAAGAACGCAAGCAAGAGATTGGTGCATTTTGGAGACGACACGTGGCACGCACTTTTCGCCGACTACTTTGAACCAAACCTCACGCGCGCGTACGATTCGTTCAATGTCTGGGATCTGCATACGGTAGACAATGGCGTCACCGAGCACATCTTCCCGCTTCTAAAGGCTGAGAATGCAAGCAAGTGGGATGTCATTTTCGGCCACTACCTGGGCGTAGACCATGCTGGGCATCGTTACGGTCCCGACCACCCCGCTATGACTGCGAAACTGAATGAAATGGACAGTGTCTTTCGTCGCATGATCAATGAGATTGACGATGATACGCTTTTAGTAGTCATGGGTGACCATGGCATGGATGCCAAGGGAGATCACGGAGGAGAGTCGGATGATGAGATCCAGGCTGCTTTGTGGATGTACTCCAAAAAGGGTATCTTTGGACGCAGCGACCCTTCACACGTCACTCCCCCACGCAACGCTCATATCCGGCCGGTCGGCCAGATTGACCTTGTTCCAACTCTTTCGCTCTTGCTAGGTATGCCGATACCATTCAACAACCTTGGCAAGCCGATTGAGGAAGCTTTCATTGGAAAGAAAGGAGACAACTTCGCGAACCTTGCGGCTGTCAACCGCATGACCGCTGCACAGATCCACAAATACCAGCATGAATACGCACAGGCGCGAGGTATTCCTGATAGTGCCAGAGCTACCTCGCTCTCTCTGTGGACGAATGCCAATGACGCATGGAACTCACTAGGAAAATCCAAAGCGAATAGTGCGCAAATGCGCCAAGTCTACGACGCCTTCTCTGCTTACCAACACGACACCCTCAGCCTTTGTCGTGACCTCTGGGCCAGGTTCGACATTCCAAGAATGATAAGTGGTGTCACGATCCTAGCGTCTAGTCTGATCGTTCTCGCGCTCTACGCTAGAATTCTCCACGGAGACCGCACTGAGGTTACACCCGTCTTTTTCACTCGGGGCGCCATTGGCCTGGCCTTGGGGGGTATTGTCGGTGTTGGTATCACCGTCTTCATGCCCGAGGATGCAAGATCGCATGTGGTTGTCTTCTCTTCTGCGCTCTCTGGAATCATTGGCTGCGCATCCACATTCTATGTCCTTAGCTACCGCATGATGCCTCTTATGCCCAACACCATCTGGGGCTGGGCAAGTGTTGTATTCACCTTTGCACTTTCTGCCGGCTTTGCAGCCAACTCATTCACAATCTGGGAAGACGAAATCTTGCTCTACTTCTTGACGACATTTGGCGTTCTTGCACTCATTTCCTCACTCCGTCAGAAGCGCCTTGCAGACCGAACATTGGGCGCCTATCATTCTATTCTCTTCACCGCCCTGCTAAGAGTCGCCAGTTTCTCAAGACTTTGCAGAGAAGAGCAAATGCCTTACTGCAAGTCCACATACTATGCTTCTGCGTTGTCTACTACCTCTGCACCATGGCAGCTTCTTATCCCTGCCACGGTTGCTATTCTCATCCCTACGTTTATCAAAAGCTATTATGAGGGCACAAAGAGCTACCAGCACAACGCAACTCTTTGGATAGGACTGGCATTGCGCTTTGGGCTGATGCTTTCTGCAGCTTATTGGGCTCTAGATGCCGCGGACGATGGCGAGTGGCTACCTGACTGGGTGAACGTCATTCGCATCACGAAGCGCTTCCTGGCACAAATTGTACTGGCAATCAGCATGGCGTTTGGATACTCAATTTACAATTGGTCGAAGCCTCTCCTCAATGTCATCATCGATAAAGACGGGAAGGATGCGAATGGTGCTCCTAAAGAAGCGGTTACTGTTCTCGGGTTCGCAAACGTTGAGGGCTCGCGCTATGCCCTTCTCATTACCATCTGGTATCTTGCTATTGCCCTCCTCCAGAAGCCAATGGGAGCTGGTGCAATTGGCATCTTAGTCTGGCAGCTCTTCTCTCTTTTCGAGATAATGGACACAAACAACTTGCGCCAGTCTCCAATCGGTCCCGTCGTCCTAGGCCTCCTTGGATCTTTCCACTTCTTCAAAACAGGCCATCAAGCCACGCTCTCAAGCATCCAGTGGGAATCGGCCTTTATCCCACTTGCTAAGATTCGCTACCCATGGACACCCATTCTTGTCATTCTTAACACCTTTGGCGCCCAGATTCTGTGCGCAGTCGCCGTCCCCGCCCTTGTTTTATGGAAGGTGAAGCCGCAGAAGAAGGGCTTGCTGAGTGTCGTGGCAAAGGCTGTGGCTACCCATATTCTCTTCTACGCTACAATTAATCTAGCAACGACCATGTGGGCAGGCCATCTTAGGAGACATTTGATGTTGTACCGCATCTTCAACCCGAGATTCATGGTCGGCGCTGCCGTGCTGCTTGTCGTGGATCTTGCCAGCATTGCCATCGCGCTTTGGGGTACGAGGATGAGTATGTTGAGTACAGCGGAGGTATTTGGGTTTGGTGGGTGAGACAGATGTAAGAAACTTGTCTGCCATGTAGTGTTATTTGGATGTGTGTAAGAAAATATGCAGTACAACGAGTAATACATACACGGGTGACTGCGCATCACATTTTACTGTTTGTGGTTATATCGCGATTGAGCGTTTCACGAGTCTTTTCCCCGTGTCAGCATGTCTGGGGAAGATGTCAAAGAGAGAGAAAAATGGCATCTTATCTCCAAGTATCATGCGACGATTTCCAGTCTCATGCTATCTCTTGTTCTCATTCCATCCCCCTGGTACAGCCTGATTTCCGTTCATAGCTCTTTCACACCTCATAAGTTGAAGCAGTTTCACTACTATATGCCTCCCGCTCTTCCTCTGCAAAAAACCAAAGTAACTCCTAGATATTCAAGATCATTTCAGCACTAAACACCAAATTCTCTTTCTCTATTTCGATTCGCATACATCAGTTTATTTCAAGTTTTTTTAGCATCGAAGAAGCTTTTCTTAAATTTCTACTCGTTTGACTAACTGGAACGACTTTCGTAGAGACAAAAGTACTTTTATCTAAGCCACTTTAGATAACCCGTCATCAGCCAATACAACAGCTTATCAAACACCTTCCTCTACCATACTCACCGCCACTATTTTGTTGAAAATCTTTGTGCTGGGCTTGACTAAACTCGACGACTGGTTGTTTGACATCGCTCTCGCCCCGTTTGCAGTCATGTGATTCCCAGCAAATCACGTCGTTTCACTCTCAGTCTCTCACTGAGTGATCGCGCAGGCTGATGCAAACAAAGGTGAAGGCGGCAGCGCTAGCCGCTCCCACTGTTGGCGCTACACTCTACTCGCTATATCAGGGTGCGATTGGAGTCGTTTCTCTCTCTCTCTCTCCCTCCGTACAAAGAGTGCAACGGCTCGATCAGGGCGAAGCTCCTTGTCTTTCTTGTCTGACCGCGACATCCAAATTCCAAACGTAGGTACGGCTTGGTTGATCGGAGTCTGTTTGGTGGTGGCTGGGATTGCGATTCGGGCGGTGAGTATGGTATAAAATGAGCTTGGCGAATCTGGCACTTACTGACTGATAGTCTAGGATCTGAAGTGGTTGTAGTGATTTCGGTCGGTTTCTCTACGAATAGTTACTAGCAACTACTTCACCTGATCGCTACAACTTGATCGACAAGACAAATCAGAGGTTACACAACCCGGCTAGACAACTATCGGGGATAGAATCACGGCATAACATCGATTCGAACAAGACAACTGCGATACAGTAAAGACCGAAGGCCCCGCAGACGATTTGACGAATATGAGTTCTATTGAAGTCTCAGCTATCCTAGATGGCCTCAGAGACCGTTATCTTCCGCGAAAGCCACAAACACGCGTCGGAAAAGAAGATGAACTCAAAGAAATTGAGAAGATATTGACAGCAATTGCAACTTACCCCACAGGTACGTATGATGGCCGTCCTACTCTCTACCCGATTGTCTTATTACTAACACGGATAGGCTTTGCGCTTCAAAATCTAACGGATAGCCTTTGGGATACGCTTCTAGTCTTTTCGTATGATGAGATGAACACTGTTATCCACCGCCTTCAGCGCAGCTTCAAAGTCCATCAGAGCATCCTTGCCGACTTGGTCACTCAGATGTTCGGCTTTGGTATTGACAATGATGACTGCAAGCTCGACCACACACTCGGCAAACAGATCATTCAGCTCTTTCATGATGTTCAGGCGTACACCGAATTGATGAAAGATACCAATAAACTGATTATGTTGACATATAGCATGATGACAGAGACGGAATTTCAAGAGCGCTTGAGCGATCTCATTGGGAATGCCTCGTTTGCAAATGAGCTATTTGTGTTCATCTGCAAACTAGGCTTTCCCAGAGAAGCGTACAGTACTCTTGTCTCAGTTGCCAGCACGCCACATGCTTTTGAGAACGTTACTCTCCGCAACGGATCATTGTCGTCTGCAGGTCACAATCAGCAGCAATCACACAAGCTCAATGAGGTTATAAATGTACAACAACATAGCGACCGAACCTCGTCGTCGCCTCTCCTGGTTAGGCCTATCCTACAAGGTCCTCAGCCGGTGACAGATGCTGTGCCTCAAGTGTGCAAGCCGGTGCCTAGGACTAAGCAGGAAGTCGCTCTACTCATTGAAACCGCTTCATGTGGCAATCTGCTTCCAAAATACAAAAGCGCCTGGTACTCCTTTGGGTTTGTTTGCACGACGAATGAAGAAGACGAGCGACGACTTGCAGGCCTCTACGCTGTCCTCATAGGGGAAACATACACTCCAGAAAGTTTCCATGAGCTCCAAAACGCCCTAGAGACGTGCAATCTAGCAATTCTATTCGATACAAAGGGATATGGAAACTTCCGTGAACTTTCTACCCACTTGGAAACTTTCCTCGTTGCCCCACGCGAACAGCGCCCCACAGTATGGCGTTTGAAGCAGTTCATTCATGACGCCGATAGCACGGATCCACCAGCTTGCCTTCAACGCGACTACGGCTTTAAGTACTGCAAGCAAAGGGACGAAGTTATGTGTCTTAAGTTCATCTACAGCAAGATGCTTGAGAAGATGGAAGTAATGGAGTTACATAGTGCTTGCGTACATGGCAGGCTATACGAGACTGCTATACGCATGGGAGTATCTATTCGTACCAAGGATGAAAGGCTCATGAAGAACGACTATCCTTCGCCTTTTATTGGGTTTGACAACACTTCTGGACTTGAGAATTATCGGAAACCGTTGTTCAAGAAGCAGCAGAAGACGTAGTGGTGGGGTGGTGATATCTCGAACGCCTTTACACAGGGTGATAGCGGTGTCGATGTCGGTCCTCCGATGGACAGTTTGGCTATGAGATATTGGGCATGTGGTTCGGAACTAGGTTTGGGTAAGGCGTTGTGAGAGACTGCACATCACGGAATCTTGCTTTTACACATGTACTGTCTATCTTCATTTACTGACCACACCACTGCTGTTAACGAGCATGAGTATGACCAACTACGATGATATGGAAGAGCGGCCCTTGTTTAGGTGGTGTGATGTATTCTGGTGTAAAGTTGGATGAACAAGGTGAGCCCAAATGGTTGCCTTGCCATGTTCTAGCCCCACGGCTGTTTCTTTTGCTGCTAGTAGTGGCGCCATTCCCGCTTCGTATGGCCTACAGGTGTCATCCACCAGTATCACAAGCACCTTGCTCATCAATGCTACACAGCCACTCAACGCCTTCTTGCTCATTCTGCGCTGTCCATGCAGCCGAGGCAGAATCGATACTGCGTGGTTGATTGGTGTGCGCGCCTGACGTTCGGCTGATGACGGGTCGGCGGGAGGCATCTGCTACGCTGATCCCACGTTTGCGCATTCGCGCAATGGGGTCCCAATGCTTATGAGAGCCGTCTAGGCAATTGCCAATTCCGTCATGAATTTCTTGACCAAGCTGACGCCTCTCATATATGCTGGTTGTCCAAGTCTGCAACTCAGAGCAATCTCGTCCAACGCTACCGCCATCTTTGCGCAATGGAGACCATGCCGTCATGCACAAACTCGCACACCAGCTTGCCCAAGCTGAGCATGAGTAAGCATGTTCAAAGAAGAGATTCGCTTTCATCTTCGAGAACCCGAGATTCTGGCTATAACAGCGACCCGGACCCGCTCTCACCTTTGGAAGTAGCCGTGTTGGAGCAGGGCACGTACGCCTTGTTTGTACATCTTTCAGAGCCCTGGTCACTAACAGCGCAGCAGACTTACTTCTCCCGACGTTTCCACGCGTGCCAAGTATCCTGCTTAACTCTAAGCCCACTGTGTTTCAGTCGCACCTCAATTTCGATACCTTAAAGCTCTTTGGACGGGGAACCGTCTTAGGTGATGATGCAAGAGCTAGTTCGGACCGGGGAATCTCAAGTCACCCCGCAACATCTATTTCGGACCGCAAAATCCCGCGAAGCCTTCCTTGGTCCCCCGAGTTGGAAATTGTCTCTGACCACGGACCTGCGGAGATTCTGCAAACCCAAATAGCTTCTCAAGATGAAGATATAGAGAGACGGGTGAGCGAGAATCTCCCGTCACGCAATCGACCGGAGCAGAGGGCACTATCCATCGTTTCAATATCTTCAACGAGTAGCTGCGACATGTACACAAGCACTGATGTCAGTGACGATGAAGATGAGTATAGAAACGGGCCCTCTATCGCTCAAAAACCTAGGTCTACTCTTAAGGTTATCGACTTGATCATCAGGAAGGTTGAGATTAGTCTACGGCATGCAGCTTACAAGCAGTGTGCGGGAAACAACACCCCAAGCCCTCAATCTGGAACCTCTGCCTCCACAGGACACAGCCGCAAAACATCGTCGAGCTCCGGATCAAAGAGAAAGACACGCCAGGACGGTAGTCCACCGCCTGAAGATGATGATGAGAACAGACCAAATAAGAGGCGGCGAGGGTCGATAACAACCTTGGATGAATCAGATATGGGCGCGCGGTTCGCATGTCCGTTCTACAAGCATGATCCAAATCGATACCGCAATCGGCGTACTTGCCCCGGCCCTGGTTGGACAACTGTCCATAGGATGAAGGAGCATTTATATCGGTCGCACGCTCAGCCAATCTTCTGTCCAATCTGCTACGCAAAATTCAAATCAGACAAGGAGCAACTGAATCATGTGCGCTTGCAGCAATGCGAGAGATCGTCTACCCAACAAATTGACGGCATTGATAGGGAAACAATATGGACGCTGAGAAAACGCACCACTGGACTGAGACTGGAAGAGGATAAGTGGAGAGATGTTTATCATATCCTCTTTCCTGGTGTTCCGACTGCGGACATTCCCAGCCCATGTATGTCACTTTCTTATTCAAACCCCCGCCTACCTTACTGACAAGAAAGTAGTTTATGACTGCGACTCGCCAAGTGAGGACTCACGAAGATTTCGCAGAGACCTGCTCCGTCGTGTGCAAGAAGAGCTGCACTCGGAAGCTGAACAAATGTCCAATCCAGTCGAGCAGCAACTTCTACAGCGTGTCGCTGAAATTATCCATCGTTGCGAGCAGGATCTACTCAACCAGTCTCAACCACCTCACAGTTCTGACTTCAACGTTGATCGGCGTGCTAGTGCTAGCTCTATAGGCAGTTCTTACCAGGTCACACCCGCATCTGCGCCCAGTCCACCGCCATTCCAAAGTGATTCGATACCAGTAGCGCCGGTACTAGGTTCCCATGACCATATTCTTGTCCCGATGACGTTCCAAGACACTGCGCAGTACATACCTGAGCCTATAGTAGACTTTACCCAAATGGTGTATGATGACCAACCGTATGATACTTTTAGTCTGGGCATTGATTGGGATCATGTCTTTTCTCCGGCGCAAAACATGCAGTGTAGGAAGAGCGGCGAGGCTGGTACCACATGTCCAAAGTTCATGTTCACTTGATGGAGAAATATACATTTGTTTTCTTTGCAAGCTCTCGTGCTATGTGTCCATACATGTTATCCACAGCTTGGAGTTATAGCAGCAGTATTGTAATGTACATAGCAGTTGTTTAGGTTACGACGTCATGAGGCACGTGACCTTGATGAAACACGAGTCATGAAATGCGATTTCCGCGCGATTGAGTTGCACAATCTTTCAGTCGCAAACACGATGCGTCTAGCAACGCGCACGTCGCTCGTTGAGTTTCGCTCGATCCTTCTACCGCCAATTCGCATTCCGGTTCGCGCTCTCGGAGCGTTGTATCGCCCACAATGCTCACGGCCGGCTCCTGGTTGCGCTCCTCTGCAATGCCTAACGCAGCGTCGGGGTATGAACCTCTACAAGACGGCCAAATCCAAGACACTGCTGGGACAGCACAAATCCTTGACTTTCTCGCCGTATCAGATAGAGCCTCCAAGTGCATCGTCGCACCGTATCAACCTCTTTGAAACGGATAAGCACCATTCCAAGTATCAACTGATAGCGGAGGATGTGTCATTTCAAGAGGCATACGATAGTTATGTCAAGCCAGGGCACATGATTTACTGCATGAAGGAGTTGAAAAAGGGAATGGCAAAGACCTTTGCGACCGAGGAAAAGGAACATCTGTTGGATGAATACAAGAACTTCTCGTTTGTGGAGGCGAAATCGCACCGGATTCCATTGAACAGTCCCCAGAAAGGACGACAACTTGGAGGACTGAAGAACATTATTTTCAATGAGTCGAGTCCAGTCTCGCATTACCGGCTGTCAATGGACCGGGCCTACCAATTCATCGAGTTGGGCTCACCTGTCGAGTTTCGTATTCGATTACAGGGCAGTGTAGCCAAAGAACAAAGGCTCATGCCCGGCGACCCGACCATCTGGCCATGGATGCATGCTCACTTTCCCCACTTGCGACCGGATTTTATCTTAAAAGAGATGCCCGAAGGAACCACATTTCTCATCAACCCCGTCAGCGACGGGCGGGTTTGCCAGTGGGTCTTGGCCAAACCAACGACTGTATCTAGCACCCAAGACCTGGATAAGCGATTTGAAAAGGTTCAGAAAGGCGTGGTACAATCAATCAGGAAGGGGCAGCAGGAGATGCTGCCACAGCAAATGCGGCTTCAATTGGCTGAGAGTGGAAACGAGAATTACTCACCCAATACGGGTATGCCGAGATCAAAGGCAAAGGCAAAATATGGCAAGGGTGGAAATGTCACATATGGGGCTGAGGAGAAGAAGCATATGGCCAAGGACGCAGAGACGTATAGGTTCCTGCAGACTGATGTAGACAAGAAACAAAGAGCAGAGGACAAGGGGGCAGTGGAAGAGGAGGATGAGGATGAGGACGAGGATGAGTTCAGGCGCAGGCACAGATACAAGAACAGACCGCCGCCGGAGCGCAAACATCCATGGCTAGGACGAGGCAGCAGGCGGTGAAGGGGGCGGGGTCAAATGTGCAGTTCAGTGTATTGTATTGTATAAACAAGGCTGGCGACGTGGTGACTCAATAGATGGATAGAGAGATACGTGTACAACAAGAAAGGGTTTCAGCGATGGCAGGTGTGCTTGGCGCAGTGGTTAGGGCTGACTAGGCTAGGGAGCTCGACCAGGGAAACAGAAACGGCCGGGGCGCATCCCGAGCCACAACCCAGGTTAGGCCCTACCCTGGACTACTCGCACCCAACTAAGTCTCGACGCCCTTGTCTCCCTTTGCGGCCGTGTGCAGTGCTTCAGATGGATGCCCACCACTGACCCCCTACGAGTCTCGTCGTGTCGTGTCGTGTCGTGCCCTGTCGTGTCCTGTGTCAGACAATGCTCCCGCCCTAGACCTCACTCCCCTTACGCGCGCCATCCAGTCGAGCGAGGCCCAATATCCCTAATAACCGCCCCTCCCCGCGACCTCCGTCCTCCGTCCTCCGTTCTCCGTCCCCCGTCGTCATCATCATCATCACCACCACCGCCACCGCCGCCGTGTTCCGTACCTCTGTTGCTGCACACCCAACACGCCGCCTCGAGCCCGCAACCTCGCCCTCGTGCGCCTGAGGCTCAATGAACGCCGCACGTCAGGCGTGCCGCCCAAAGCACCAGGTCCTGGTCCTCAAATGCTACCCCAAGGTCCAGAAGAACAATGCCGACGCCAAGGCCAATTCGAGCGAATTGAGCTACCTGCTCTACTATGCAAGCACACGCCGCAGCAAGCTCCAGAAGGTCGTCGACTTCCTCGACAAGAAGGTCACCAAGGATGTGTGGAAAGTTCGCACTGGCAATGTCCAGGTCACTCTGCAGATTGTCAAGACGGTGATTGAGAAGTGCCCGCGCGACCTCCCCCTCTACGCCAGCTCTGTCCTGCAAATCTTGCGCACCATCCTCAACTCGAACAATCTGACCATGGTTGAGGAGTCGGTCCCGACATTCGAGGCACTATGCGCCCACCAAGACCCCGCCGCCCTCGCTGCCGACCAGGACTACATTAAGAAGTACGAGGAAATTGTCCAGCTATACGCTCAGTTTGCGTCCAAAGATGCCGTCAAGACGGGCAAAGACGCCGTAAGCTGGCCCATCGCCATCCGGCACCGCAAGGTTGGCCTGCAGGCGCTCAAGGCTGTGGCCTCGTCCGAGTCACTGGGGTCGGAGACGGGGCGCCAGCTGGCCGTTATTATACCAGTCATACTCGCAAACATACACGCAGAGACCGGCGCATACCTCAAGCAGCTCGAGATCCGGGAAGCCGCCCAGGGCGAGCACGACAAGGAGACTGCAACACGGCGGCGACAGAGCGTATCCACAGCGCGAACTGACGACGAAGACGGAGACCCAATCGCCGCATCTGGAACAACTGAAGACGCGGACAAACTGGCTGAAGAGGAGGTTGGCGTGCTCGCGCTCCAGGCGCTAAGGAGCATCTTCCAAGGGGTGAATCGCGGTCAGCTCCGGCTCGCGACATCCGCCGTCCTCGATTTCATAAGCACACACGTCAAGAGCCAACTAGAGGTCCCGCCAAGCGAAAGCAGTCATTGGGCAACGACGCTCATGGCCATGATCTGTGTGTGGGTGCCTGTGCAAGACCGATACACGATTCTCGTGGGAGCAGTTGAAGCCTTGGTCCGCAGCCCAATCGTGGAGGAGGATCTCAAGCGACAACTGGTGCTCGCCACTGTCATTGACTATCTTCTTGCCTCGTCCATCAACTTCATCGGCCTTAGTGTTATGGATGTACTGGTAGGCTTTATCTCGCACACTCTATTACTGCTACAGCTCGGTGGGCCAGGATCGAATATCTTGCCGCATCATCAGCAGACGACTTCTATCATGTCGGAAAAAGATGAAAGCAAGAATTCATCCACAAACAACGTGGACGGTGTCGTCATGGAAGTTGTGAAGAAGCCCTCTGGCGCAAGGTTGCAGCTTTTAAACACTGTGCAGAAATGTATGGCAGATCTTGCAACCCACGTGTACTATACAGACCAAATCTCAGACATGGTCGAAGCAATCCTGAGCCGCCTCAAGCCCTCGCGTCTCTCGGCCATTTCTACTACAGCCGAAGCGATACAGAACCCTGAAGGCGCTGTGGAGGCTGTTGCAGACTCAATCAGCATGCAAGAGAAGACTCACGTTGACCGGTTCTTCTCATTTGAGACAGCACGTATCACTGCTCTCGATGCCGTCAAGGCCATCTTGAAGAGGGCGAATGCGCGGAAACCAGACGGTTCTCCAGCCTCGGTATCGCGAAGCAAGGTTGGCGTCAGTGTGTGGGAAGGCTCACAGTGGCTGCTGCGCGACCCTAGTGGCCGAGTCAGAAAGGCGTACGTCGACGCGTTGGTCACCTGGCTGAATACCGAGAAGGACAAGGAAGACCTGAAGATCGTAGACAACTACAGAAGGAAGGAGAAGGACAACGACAAGAATTCGCTGTCCAGACGAGCGGTTTCTAACGCCTCTACGAGGGAAAGGGTATCTAAGCGTGGCAAGGATACCTTTCTGCCTCTGCTCCATCTGGCTGTGTATGAAAACGCGCATCAATTCATTGACTCGGAAGCCGATTACTTGCTTCTACACCTCCTTCTTACCACCTTAGTCAACCGATTAGGCGTCAACGCTGCAAGGAGCGGGTTGCCAATGATCATGCGACTACAAGAGGATATCGCAACTATAGAAGATCCGGGCGCCAAGTTGCGCATAGGAAGTCTGGTGCATGGCTACCTCTGGGCACTCAGTGCGACTTTAGACTTTGAAGTGTCTTCTGTCGGTCGCGCATTGCACAACGAGATTACGCGCAGAAACCAGAAGGGTCTATGGATGAAGAGCATCAATGTCCCACCTATGCCCATCGATTTGATTGAAACGCCGCACCCAACACCGGTTGCAGTACCTCCAGAAATTGTTCAGAACGAGGCTCTCAGGCCCTTTGACAATCTAGAAGCACTTGTTGAGAAGATCTCGGAAAGTTATTCGGCTTCCCTACATTCTCCGCCTACTTCGCCCCCAGGGTCGCCCAGCCGTGGAGGGGCTGCAAATGGCTCGATTCCAGCAATCCACCAACCAGTACAGCCAATGGCTCCTAGGGATTCCCCTGAGTTGTCATTCAAAGTCCGGGAGGATCTCATGTCGCAATGGTCTCGTGACGAATGCCTAGCAAGCCACTCCAAAGACTCAACAACTGCATCCATTTCCGGGTCCAAGTCCGGGACTCACTACACCAAGAATAACTTTCTTGGCGTTAACATTCCACACGGAAATCTTGACAGCAATGCGAGCTCCCCTGCCCCCAGTCCCAGACGAGCGCAGAGCAGACCCCCATCCGCCGCTTATGGTCTGGCAGGCCGTCTCTCCTCACCAAACCGAAGTCGCAGTCCTGGCGGTACACCCAACAGCTCCTCATCTATGCGCTCGACTGTGCGTGTCGACGACCTCAGGCGTGCTCTATCCACCTCGAGCGGCGCGGCGCCCAGGACGAGTTATTCAGTTCGCGCTCCATCACGGCGCCACCGCAAATCCTCTTCTGACCATGCATCTACAACCTCGGAATCGCTTATTAGTGTACATTCGCTTTCCGATGCATCCTTCATCACCACACACCCAGATGGTGACTCTCAGCACCTTCAGAACTCCGACTCCACAGCCACACCCGCTGCGACATCGACACCTCGCCCGCTGACAGCCACATCGACACATTCAAACGGACAATCTCGTGAGCAACCGTACACTTTGGACAACCTCCCTCCAGTACCTCCTATCCCAGAAGACCTCAAGACAAGTACCAATGGTGGGATCCATTCCAGAGACTTTGCTTCGCGGCCTCGCACCACGTCAAACGGCGGCATGGCGAACAAGGCGCGAAGCGTCAAGAGTGGAACCAGCAGGAGCCGGAGTGGAGACAGGAGAAGGAGCAGTGCAGGCAAACACGTCCTTGGCCCTTCTAAACCGGATTTCTTGGGCTTTTTGGATAGCATTGGTGTTGAGGATGCGGATACGGAGGATGGGGATGTTGAGGAGATAGGGGTGCGCAAGGCGCCATACTAAGAGATTAGAAGGCGTTTTGAAGAGACATGGGGATGGGTACGTCGTTTCCTTTGTGCATTTTTCTCTTTTTTTTGTTCTCACTCACGGTGCCACCTACTCGATGCATTCGATGCATCATCTCCGACTCCTCGTCTTTGCTCCGTTTTGTCGCGTACTAGACTTTTTTTCTTCTTCCTCGCCTCCGCTCTTGTCACTTTCGTGTTCTTTGTCACCATCGTTTTTAGTCTTTTCTTTTTGTTCTTGTTAGATATAATTCCACAGTTGCATTAATAGCAAAAAAGCTAAAAAGTAAAGGCGGCAGATTCCAACGCACATCACAAAGTCTTGTGTTTTGAAAGATTTTTTAATCCTCGTCTCTTCTCTTTTTATATCCGCCTCTTTTCCTGTCCATTCGCAAGGAGCGTTGTAGCTCAGTAATAGATAATGGTGGTCGGTTCCCTGTATTACTATTAGTGATAAAATACGGTCATGATTATGAAGTTATCAAGTCACTTTCTCTTCTACATGAAATGCCAGCGATAGGCCGTAGAGTACCTGGGCTCGTTGCTGGAGGCACCTGCAACCAAACTTTGTCACATGATCCTTGATCGTGCAAATATCGATGGCAACCCTTTGTAAAGTAAACATGCGCAAGTTTTCGTAGGAATCAGACACAAGGATACCACGTATGTTTGTTAAAATAATACTAGACTCTGAGCAATTGAGAAAAAGGAGACGAAGATGTTCATTTTTCCCTCCTAGTTCCATGTATAACTCCCTCGGTTCAACCTACTTTATCCTCCCCCCCCCCCCTGTGAATTTCAAAAACGCTTACATACATAGGCAACCCACCCTATAATTTCTCGACATCATCGACTCCTGCACCCCTTGTGGTAGGAAAGCTCCTTCTCCGCCTGCCTCCTCCTGCTTCAACAATCCCACTCGATGTGCTCTGCCCCCTCTCCGCCTCATCACCAAGCCGCAACGCAGCTACGGGCTGTGGCTCAGTGACCGCCTCGGCATGGTTGCCGCCCACGCTCTCCATGGTGAACGGGCTCGCGGTCGGCGCATCCAAGATAGCCAGCTCATCGGAAGTAAGAAAGCGGGGCATGAGCCAGGTGCGCATAGGAATATACAAGAAGATGAAGACGGGGAACCCGATTGCAGCAATGGTCTGGGTAATAGCGAATGTGGCGCCGAAGCCGATGAGTTCGAGGCCGACAAAAGCCCAGATGACCCAGCGGCGCTGGATGCGCAGCAGCGGCTCGGACTTTGGTGTGAGATGGCGGTCGCGGGCGAGGAAGAGCAGTTTGAGCGTTAGGCCATTTGCTTCGAGGGCTTGGATGCCCATTACGAAGAAGAGGCCTGCGAGGACGGCTTGCGGGATGAGGTGGAGGACGATGAGTAAGGGGCCGGTCATGGTGCCTAGGGTGAGGAGGCCTTGAGCGAGGTTCGAGACGCGCTGCTCGACGACGTGGTCGACGACGGTGCGCGTGTGGCCTTTGTTCACCTCGTCGTCGTTATCGCTTTGATCACCAGCGGAGAGTGTGCGTGTCACACAGAGGGATGTCGTGTGGAAGGGGGCCTGTGGGATAAGGCCATTGGGGAAAGGAATGCCGAGGAGGCCAGCGACACCAGTTGTCAGACCGAGGAGAAACAAGTCCCAGTGAAATCCTGCTGGTTTGCGGAGCGGGAATTCCGTTCCCTGTGCAATGAGGCTGGATACGTTGTGGTCGAACCAGAAAAGGATGGTGAGCAGAATGGCAAACGGGATAGCGAGGAACACGTCGCCGACGCTGATATCCCAGAAGTGAATAAACCATCCGCGGTCGGTCGTGGGGAAGAAGGCTTTGGATGTGGGTAGCTTTAGTAGCTCGATGCCTGCCATCTTGCCAATGTGGACGAAGCCCGTGAAGAATACCACGGTCAAAGGGGTACCGTAGTCCTCGATGAACTTCCTTACATGGCGTTGCAGGAGCGACGATTGCCCAATTACACCACACAGGTATGCCACCGCCGTGACTAGAAGCGCAACCATAATGGACAGGTACGCCGAAGCATCGTCAACTTCCCACTGCCTTGTCAGGACCTGGATGCCCTTTTGCAAATAGATAAACGCAACGTAGAAGCCAAAAATATCGCAAGAAAACCGCGTGACATAGCGCAATCCATTGCACGAATTGGTAACAGCCAGAATCCAGTGAAAGATGAGCGACCAAATGCCAATCCACGCCATAAAGGCAAAGTAGTTCGTGCCGCGCGGGACAATGATGTCATACACGGTGTAGTTGAACACAGTAATCGGGCCCGTAACGCCTACAATGACGAGTGGCTGTGCTGCTGCGAGCGAGAAGACGACTGAGCCCAGAACAGAGGCGAGCAGCACTTCGTTGACGCCGAAACTTGTATTCGTCTTTTCAAACATGTCGAGGGAAAAGGCGAGCGCGGGCAGAATGTTGGCAAAGTACATGTATACGGTTGCTGGCACGACCCGATAGTCCCATGCGTCTTTCCAGTCACTCCAGTAAAAGGGTGCTCGTCGACGAACATCCTGGATCATGCCGCTGAACAGGCTTGTCTTCCACCATGCGCTGCTCTTCTTCTTCGCAGAAGGTGATTGTCTTGATGCATTTATTTGTTGTTCTTCGTGATTGACACAATCATCATTCGCCACTCCATTGTCCTTTGGAAAAGGTCCAAGCGATCCTGAAGAACGGTTCGGCGGCGTGGAGTCCTGCATGGTAGTAAGGCTGTGGCTTTGGGTCTCGTGATCCAGGAAGGAAATGGGCTTTTTGGAGGCTGCTATGTCCGGAACGTCGTCATAACAGGTTCAGGCAGCGCTGCGCGAGGTGGCAAGATAGAATTAAAAATAAATAGAGGAAAAAAAATAGGAAGTCAAGGGAGATGAGCCCAAAGCGAAAACGCAATGCGATAAAGCAACTTTCCCGCCATTGCAATGGCGGACGAGCTGGGTTAATAATGGACTGGTGGAAGAACCGTTGATCTCACACTGAGCCCGGCCGTACCCCGGCAATAGGAAGCTAACTGCTTGGGCAGAAAGCGGTGACAAGGCACGCTTAGCTAATAAATGCATCCGGCAGATCTTCGTCAAACTCATACCATGTACGCGGTTAGTAGCACACTCAAACGGCACAAACACTAACAAGATCTAATAACCGTCCGATTCGAGAGCTGCATATGCATAGCTAACATCCCTTGCCAACGTCTGCCATGTCGCTAGAAGCCGTGAAGGTATTCTGGCTGCAACTACTAGTGCTCTGATCTCAATTGCGGGCCACGATTGCTTGCATGCCTAGCCGCACCTGGAAACTGAAAAGAGAAGCACATTGTACGCATGAGCCCATAGTCCCCACCCACTCGTTGCCGACACATTGCCATCATGCCACTCACTCACCAATAGTATTGCACCTGCTGAGTCATTAGTAATTCTCCGATGCAAAGAAATGGGCCTTAAGAGCCGTGGGGTGGTTGCAGGCTTACATTGGGAATGCTTTCAAAGCTGGCCATATTCGCGGACACATCTAAGAGGTCCTGCCAATGTCCTTGCTCTTGAGCATGAGTCACTTCCGTAGCCAACCCTGCATCCTTCGTCTGAATGTGCCATGATCCATCGTACGCTGCTCTTTCAGACGAGCCATCGTACTGTGGCACAGACGCCTGTCCGAACTCCGTTAACATTATGTCTGTTGTGAAATCGGTAGCATGCGGCACTGGTGGACTGCGGTGACCGTCTGTTTTGTGCTTGATCCAGCCTGTCACATTAGCTTGAGCCTCCTGGTCGGCCCGTTCTCGAACAGTAGAAATCTCAGCAGCTTTTTCAGTCTCATGTATCTCCTCGGGGTCCAGAGAACCACGAATCATAGCTTCACGGACGCAGATTCCCAGCATAGCTTGTAGCGTGTATACCGCGTCATTGCCAGCATTATGAAGTTTCCATCCAACAATGTCGAAGTCGCTCAAAATATTGCCCAACTTGGTGGGCTGCTGATCGCGGTGCCAGATGCGGTACATGGTGGCCGTGTCCATGATTTCGAGAATATTTTCCTCTTTTACCGGGTCATAACCGAGCTGCTGTAAATAACGGATATCACCCAGTGTATCATGCCCAAGGAGAACGATGTTGCGTTTCTCATTCGACTGCTTAGTCGGCGTGTCTGCATCCCCAAATGGTGCTCGAAAGCAGGCCGCGACATGCTTTGCGGCTTCACTGAGCGAGACAAACGTGGATTCGCCAAACAGGAAGCCATCAGGGTGTCCTATGACGTAGAGATGGTTTACTAGGTGCTTATACTCTTTAATGCGAAAGTGGCGAGCTCGAATCATCTCTCTCCATGCTTTTCCGTTTTCGCCTGGTGCGATGTCTTGCAGGTCTCGTGTATCCAGTGTAGCGACTCCGACTTCGGTGATCTTGTGATGGGCTCCCTCGTACGATTCTACATCGACACAAACGAAGACCACAGACTGTTCGAACATGAATGGGGCAGCCATAGATGGATCGACAGCTGGAGACGACCTAAGTTCTGCCGATGGATATATTTGCTCAGCTTCACGGAGCCCCAGATGCCTCTGCGCGCGCTTGAACTGGCCCGCCATTATTTTGTTCTTGGCTAAACGGTCTTGCTGTCTCTTAGCCTTCGCCTTTCCCTTCGGTTTCTGCACCTGTGCAATATCCTCCATCAACTGGTTGAAAATCTCCAACTCGGCAGGCTGGAGGATTGGATGAGGGGGTTCTCCAACGGCTCGATGTGTCTCATTTGGCGCGATTGCAATCATATCTTCGATATCCTGGCGCGATTGTGAGCGCCCAAGATATCTTGGTAAGCACCGAGGATGGTCAGGGAAGCGTGTCACCAGGCCTTCCTCTCGTTGGTGATTGGTAATGCGGAGGTCAAGTTGAAGTTGATGATTGATCTCGGTAAGTAGAGTCTGCACCTGGTTCTCGTGGACGAGGAGGGTAGGTTTGGAAGAGTCGGTGGGCCAGACGTAGTAACTGTTACAGTCAGCCAGTAGCTTTCGCCTGTGACAAGAAGATGAATGTTGAAAGTTGAAGTTGAGGGGTCTTTCTGCTGCATGCGAAGCCCAGTCATCGGTATGGCCTGACAATTATGTTGGATGTTGAAAGGCGGCTAGGTGGCATATTCCCAGCCTTCGCCAGGGTTCATTGTTTATGGCATATGTTTTGACAGTGGACGTGCGAATGGAGGTGATGGTTGTCAAATCAACTTACATATCCCAAACTCGATTCCAGAATTTTCCTTGGTCAAAAAAAGCAGAGGCAATGGTTTGCATGTGGTTCTTGTTGCAGTACGTGTAGGGATACTTGGCCAATGCTTGGATCGGTGTGAAATGGTGATGTGCTGAAGCTAACTCTCCACGCTGAAGATTGGTTGTGGGATGATCTTTAATACCAGGAGGAGGAGGAGATGGAGGGCCTGAGATGTGCATCGAGTCAAGACTCTGGTTGATCGAGCTTGAGGCGTCGTTCATCCAGAGGGATTGGCGGTCTGAGTTTTCCGTAAAGGAAGCTGTCGGACCAGAGGCCGATGTCGCCAGAGACGAAACCGTTTTTTCCAACGTATCTTGTTGGGGGAGGGGTATGTCTAGCAGGTGAGATTCGAGAGGCACACCACCAGAGGAGTCAGAGTCGTCAAGCATACGATCTGGGGAGATACGGCGGTCAGGGAGGGCATCGACGTCAGACTTGATCAGCCCGCGCAGCTTCTCGAGGCGCTCCGAAGACACCATTGCGTGATGTATGAGCAGAAAAGGGTTGTTTGCGAAGGAAGGTGGGGGGAGAGTTGGGTTTGGGTGTTGCGCTTAGGCAGATAGATGGGGCAAGAGCAAACGGCAAACGACAATCATTAACCAACAGGCTCACAAACTAGTTCAGGGACGGAAGAGCAGAGTGCTTCTTATTTTTGCTACGAAGAAAGTCGAAAAAAGACAAAAAAAGACAAAAGGCAGCGCGAAACAAGATGGCTCATGTCAGCCTAGGAAGAACACTAGCTGTAGAGAAAGACAGGGGCTCAGAAAGTCAAGAGAAGGAACGAGTAGGTAGGTACGAGAAAGTAGGCAGGATGCGACGACACGGTTCTTGTGGAGATGTTCATGTATCGAGGAAACATGGTAAGACGTATGGTAAGAGAAGGATGCCATGATGGTTCATAGCGATATTGCATATATGGTCTTGTACCAGAGTGGAGTCTGTGATGCGGCGCGTGTGGTGAGGTACGTCGGTGAGTATAGAGGTGACGGGGCAGAAGGCGGTGTCTGTGATGGATTGCTGGCAGCAAGCCTCTTTTGAATGCAGTCTGGCCCAAGACATGTAGTAGATAGCTAAACGTACAGACACATGTATATCTGGAAACACAGACACACACAGCAACATGCACACTGCCGACAGCCGGGACGAGGGAGTGGGGTGGAGCAGGCCCCATGGGTTCGGTGGTGAGAGGGATCTGCGTGGGCGGCGGCCAAAGCGGGCTAGACACACACACCCCCAGTGCCTCCAACGTTTGCGACCAGGTCAGCAACGGCAGCCCATCACGACCCGCGCATATCGCTCCTCGCATCCCGCATCCCGCACCCTCACAATCGCGCTGCTTCTCACCAACGACTTAGTTGACGCGTGGCTGCAAGGTCTGACGCGTGCGTCGCCAGCCTCCCACCACTCGACCTCTCCGCCATGCGCCATGTCTGAAGCCGACGATGCGCCTGACATGGCCCAACCCGCTCCGAATCCAGACGCCCAGACAACCGTCAATGACTTTCTCGACTACACCGAATTCTTCCCCTCGGACCTGGTGCGCTCGCTGACCCTCATCGCCGACCTCGACTCGACCTACGCCGACGCCGTCCAGCAGGTCCACGAGCTGACGGTCCAGTATGGTCGCCTGCCCACGCTGCCTGAGCAAGACCGCCCTGATCCCGTACTGCTGCGCAAGCAAATCGCCCACCACCTCCAAAAGGCCATCAACCAGCGCGAGTTCGCCTACACCGAGGCCTCACGCCTGTACGAGGTCACCGTCCGCCATTGCCAGCGCTCGTCGGTTATCAAGCGGAAGCTCCAGGCCCAACCTCAGCCTCCCTCGCGCGATCCTACGCCCCCGCCAGTCTCTCCCAGCGCACTCCGCCCCGTGTACCGAAACTACGAACGCCCTGCCCATCTGCGCCTCAACTTTGACGCCGGCCGCCATGGCGCGACCAACTCGCGCCAGCGCCATCGCCACCGCAAGACCACTGCTGCTCGAGGCCGCGGTCGAGCCCGGGATGCTTCGGACTCTTCGGGCGACTCGGACGGCGCATCAGCTATCCATGTTGCATCCCCTCGAAGGCGCAAACAAGACAGGGACAGGCATTCGAGGCCAGCCGGCGGCCGAGCGCGTGCTGCGGGTGTGCTAGGCACAAACGTACACAGCTCCATAGCCGGAATATCTACCAGCAATGCCCTCGCCCAGCTTGCTCCTCCACCAGCTGACGCGAAGCCGGGTAGCAAGTGGGCGCCGTGGAAGAAGCTGACCGAGTACGAAATGGCCGTCTTGCGCAAGCAAATGAAGAAGAACGCCGTGTGGACGCCCAGCCAGACCATGATGATTCGCGAACTCGAGAAAAAGCACCGCACAGAGGCTGACTATGAAAGGGAAAAGGCTCGGTGTGAGGCCACAGGCGAACCCTTTCTTGATGAGGAGCCTGAAACATTGCAACAGATCATGACTGCCTCCGGTCTGGGAACCCTCTCTTCGCATGCTCCACAACCGGCCAACCTACCCGCGTCCACCGAGCCTGTCGAAGAGGAAGCGAAAGATGAGACTGGTCCCGTAAGCATCCGCCTCAAGCCTATAACGTCTGAGGATGGAAAGAGACTCGATCGCACGTCACAACGCCAAAAAGCCATGCAGGATGCTCAAGAGCTCATCGGTGCGTCCGAAAAGATCAAAGAGGCTGCCGACGGGCTCAAAGAATTAAACTTTAACTCTACTGTCACCTCACCTACAAGCCAGAAAAGAAAGTCAATAACCAGACTTGCCACCAAACGCAAACGTGACGCATCTCCACCCCTTGCCACGGATGGCTCTACTGAAGTCATGCGAGAAGCATCTGTAGGCACTGAAGACAGCGCAGCAAAACCACCAGAGTCAAAGCGCGCACGGCTACAGCTCATCGCCCCGGCACCACATACCACTTCCTCACCGATACCGACTCCTGGCTCTACTATTTCCACGCCGCGAGATCTCTCCATCTCTGCTGCTCATTCTCCGCTGGCGAACGCTCCTGTACCACTTGTAGAATCTGCCAATGCTACAATCGATGGAAATACTGTACAGGCGCCACCTACAACAGCCGGCCCCAGTACCCCAAAAGCTGACAGAGCTGCACTACGAGAGCTAAGTCCTGAGCTGAGTCCCGAATTGACGCCTCTGGGGACATCGCCAGCGCTATCTGAAAGGTCTCTAGCTATGCCAGAAGCGTCGCCGTCCCCAGTACCAGCACTCACGCAAGTTCCAGATCACGAATCTGTCCCTGCGCCAGCTCCTGCTCTGGCCGCCACAACAGCAGCTTCGACTAGGTCTCGTCGCGAGTCGCTTGTACCAAAAGCACATACCCCGCCCGAGGCTCCTCAGCTTCTGAGGACTTCAAAGACGCCTACACCAGTACCGGAGCCTGCTCCAGACACTGCTGCGCCCCCAACCTTGCGTCCTCGTTCCGCCCGCGGACATCTGCCCGCGCCCAAAGCCCAGAGCGAAGAACCAAAACCAAATGAACAAGGTAGGATCACTCGCGAAACTCGTCGTCATAGTGTCTTTAGCCAACCTGCATCCTCTCTTACAGTAAACCCCTCGCTTCCTGCACCTACCCGCACTAGCTCGCGAAGAAAACCACCCCCAAAAGGGGAAGTCACTGCTGCTGAAAATGGCCAGAAGACCGTCACCAATGTCAAGCGCGCCCAAGGCAGCAAAAACAAAAGAAAAAGGAAGACGGAAGAGGAGGTGGAAGTGGCAGACGACATTGATCCAGATGAGCCAAAGTACTGTATCTGTGACGATGTCAGCTATGGAGCCATGATATCGTGCGATAATAATGTAGGCTTACCTTTGCAGAGCCGCAGCATCTCAGCTAACGACCAGTAGTGTGACAGGGAATGGTTCCATCTTCCTTGTATGAATATGACCGAAGATGATATACCTTCCCGCCGTGCAAAATGGTACTGTCCCGACTGCCGCGCAGCCCTCAACACAGATGCCTATGGCAACCCACTCATACCACCCCCATTGCCGGGACGCCGTGGCAATCGGTAAGTTCTCCTCTTCTCCTGAGTTGGGTTCGTATTAATTTTTCGAGAGGATGGAGTACTTAAGGATATCTAGGTCTGTATAAGTACATGCGTAGTAAGAGTAGCCTAAGTCAGGTCTATAGTTACTATGGTTTTAGAAATTACATATTTAGTTCATTAGATACCCTTATTTCTCTTCTTCATGTTTCAGTACTCTGGAAGTCATTCTAGAAACGAAGTAACTCTCGAACCAACTTTTCACGCTTCCTACTATGCCTAGATCAAAGTTAAGTTTAATTTTCTTTTTGTAGAAGTTTAACAAAGCTAGATTTACTCAAGTTAGGATATTAAATATTAGGTATTATACACTATGAACTAATTCAACAGCTAGACAACCTCTTCACATATACAAATCTCGAGGTATGATATTCACATCCCTAATCACAGTCTTTACTACGTCCGCAGCTGCAGACAGTGCTATTACAACCAACACTGGTGATATCTGTTACACTACCTTGGTAACAACGTTTTTGTAAATATAGTGGTAACGCACAAGCTTACTATGTAAATAACTAATATGTTACTCAAAGAAGGGGCAAAGCGTAAATTATATACATGCAAGTCTAAGCTACTATTGTTAGAACGTTGAAACGACAAATAAAGGTCTTCCATTAGCGACTGTATCGCTGGGTTGGGTTAACCCTTTTTGTATGGTATCCTTTTCAATGTGAGCATCCAGACAGATATCAATCTCCAACTTCATAGCCTCAAGGATAGCTAGTTTCTGTCCGGCCCTTACGACATCTCCGTCCTTCACAAGAACTTTCCCGATGTTGGTGTCCACAAGAGGCTCAACGATGTGGGTGTTGGGATCTAATGGTGTTAGTGTCAGCTATGTACGCTGGAAATTGAGGGTGACAGATCCATGCTGATCTAGAAAAAACTTACCGTCAGTGTTTATGTTGTCCTGGGATACATTGGTCGCAGCTTTGCTTTCCAGCCACTCTTGAAAGATTTTCTTCTCCTTGATCGCCATCTCGTCTTGAATTTTCCCGCAGACTTCTAGCAGTGAAGATGTTTCTTCAGCGGTACTCTTCAATAGTGCATTTTGTTCTGCCAAGTCGAACGTGCTCTCTTCCATCTTGTATTTGTAGCTTCCTGATTTGAATCTCATCATCTCAGCATCGTATTCCTCTTCGGTGACTTCGTAAAACCCAACGGTATCCATGTTCTGGAAAATCCAAGGCTGTTATTTGGTGAAGCCACATTTAGTTCCAAAGATGCCTACACTGGGCATTGTCATTCCTATAGGTATATAACCTCCTGGCGCATCCATCGGATAGATTGACATTGCGCATCCAACCCAGGCCAGACAACCTTGAGGGGTGTAAGTTCGACTGGGATTCATCTTTGGGCATCTCAGGCGTTGCCGGGGATCTGCGGCGAGTAATACTGACAAAGCCATGAAGAACCCGACTCCAAAAACGCCACCGCGGATGTTGAGAGCCTGCTCTTTCGATTGATCTGGCGACATACCATTGATCTCAGCCAGGTACTTGAATGGGTCTGGAAGATATGTGGTAGTGGGGCGCTGGTTAGTCATGTATCGGTCCATGGCATCTTTGAGCTTTCTGTGCGTGAAAGTAACAGGAAGCATGAAATGGCGATTGGGAACTGACATTGATCGCATGTCTCCGAAAGTGCGTTCGATCGAAACCAGCCCCTCGACAAGTTCTGCCTGGCTCAGCTTCAAGCCGTCATAGAAGAGTGCTAAGGAGTTTACACAGCTTACAGTTTGTACAATGGCACCTCCAGCGCTCTCATTCAAGGATATGCGACCCGTAGCACCTTCGAAGAATCTCTGCAAAGCCAGCGTTCTGACTTTTAGGTTCAGATCGAAGTTGCCCTCGCCATAATCTACGAGCAGGTAGTTATCAGCCCCAACACGATAAGTGATTCGTGGTATGTTTCCCTGGGGTTCAATGCTGAGGGCTACGTCACCCCCGGTGCCAACACAGGGTGTGCCAAGGAAGGACTCGAATTTGGGGGCAATTTGCCATGATCAAGACGCTACTGCCGAAGTGAGTCCTGCAAGAAACTCGTCGTTCCTTCTTCTGCCCTCCAAGGCGTCTGAGAGATTGACCTTCCTGAAGCGAACATTATCTCCGGCACGTAACTGGCCGACCTTCCAGAAATCGCTTCTGCTGACAGTGACCCTGCAAATGAAGCCTCCAAAATCAGGACAATCAACTGGAAATATAAAAGGTCCATCTCCTGTTCAATTCACTCCACCGAGAGGATAACCGTACTCAATGACGTTGCTTGGATGGCTTCCACCTTCACCCCCGCTTGAGCGTGCATACTTTGGACGAGCTCCAATCAATCGGATACCTCCTCGGGATGCATTGTGACCGATGGTCCAAGACGATGAAAAAAAGGTCTCAATATCTTCGGGGGTCATGAAACCTGTCTCATATGGCCCTGGCATGACCTGGACAGTCCAGTTGGAGGTATATGTAGGTCTGAGATTCTCGGACACAGTAACATCTTCAACAATGGATTCAGCAGTCGCTTCGGTGATGGAGAGAAGATCACCAGCTCGTAGTGGCCTACCGTCATAGCCGCCGATGTTGACCATGGGGCACGTAGCTTTACTACCGCGACACTCCGCGATACCGGGGAAGCCACCAGCAGCGGCAAGGTAGACTCTACAATTACCTGTTAGCTTTCCAATAGTGACTCTCTGGCCAGCGGAGACATGAATTCCAGACCATTGAGCCATAGGTTTTCTGTCAAGAAGGCTGGTCACCGGTGGTCCACACAATGCCATTGAGACGTCACACAGGAAATGAAGTTTAGGCCCGATCAAAGTAACCCCAAGCACCTCTTTAGCTGTATCGTTACCGACCAATATGTTGGCAGCACGAAAAGCGATATCATCCATGGGGCCTGCATGTCCAAAGCCATGTCCAACTCTTGGCCGCCCAGGGTAGTCCTGGATCAGAGTATACGATCCGCCTGAGATGACGTCGATAGCCTTGGGCACGTAGTTGAACGACTCTAAGGATTTTGTGGTAGTATTTCCGCATCTAAACCTTGAATCGCGCACAATGTTGACTATGAAGTCGAGATTGATTGGTGGTCCGCAAAGCGAGCTCTTCGCAAGAACAGCATCGATACCATCGCGTGCGTCATCTCTTGTCACTTCGTGGAACATGACTTTCGCTAGTAGTGGATCATAATCGACGCTGATTACGATACCGTCGTACCAGCTCTTTTAATAATGAATGATAGCAGCAATCACTGAAAAACACAGATCGCAAGAAATCGGTCAAAATGCTTTATTGGAAAGCAGAGAGGTCCGGGTTCTCGTTGCCTCTCTTCATGCGAGGCTGAGCCGCTGCCCGCGGCCTGTTGGTGCATGGGCCTAAACCCGTGTAACGACTTGCCCCGCGAAGCACCTGTCCGACTGTCTTAGCTCTCCCATCCACACAACATCTTCTCAAGACTGTTATCCATCCGTAGTGTCTGGTCGCATGGCGCTTCTCTTTTTCCGATGTGTCGCTTTTTCTCGCCACGAATGTTTGGCGGGAATCGATGCGCGCACGACTGCAGAGCCTGTAGGCTTGAACAACAGGGCTGGTGGTGGGATCTTTGTTCAGGCGACAGAGCACCATGCTCATGGGAATAACATCATGAAATATACGACACTTCTTTATGTTGACGATAATAGCTACTTTCGCTGATAGAGCTAAAGTGAGGTCGAAGGCCTTGAGACCGAGTTGCAAGCTAGGACTACCTACGGTAGCCCCTTTTGTAGTAATAAGCGCTGTAGGGAAGAAGGTGAAGCCGGCGCTTACATCCTGTTCTCAGTGGGTTCACGAGTATCTAAAAACATGGTTCACCATGTTCCGGGCGCGTACATGAAACGACAGTAGCTTAGCTAATCTAGTCATCCTAGCTTGCTACTATGTACTTATACCTACATATGCACGTTTTGTTATTTCGGTTGGCGAAGGACACTCGACAAGTCGCCAGGTGCAAAGCTGAGGCACACTTGCAACCGGGAAGACATCCTACGAACACGTCACTTTTATGCTCGTCTGCTCCATGCAATCTACATTAAAGTACGAGGTTCCTTCGATCCCCGCTGAAAATTCTTACATTTCATGATGTTACCCCGTTTCCTTCTAGTCATATCACAGATCGCCAGTGCAGCCGGCTACTGTTACAGCCGTAACGGCACTACCCTTCTCAACGCAGCTTTCCAACCATGTAAAAGCACGACAAAATATTCCGCATGCTGCATGACGAACCATAGCGGCGCCGGAGACATCGGCATAGCAGACGACGTGTGCATGGAAAATGGTCTTTGTCAGAACTATGCGGTTTACAACGGGAACAACGAGGGTGAGCAAGTTTGGTCAAGACAGGGATGTACAGACCCGCTGTGGAATAGTCCGTACTGTCTTGGAGACGTCTGTAACAAACCAGAGGTATACTGCCCAATACTACGCGTCAGGGTGTCGCTGATGGGATAATATAGTACGCCGACAAATGGGGCAATGTGGGCGTTCACAACTGTGGAGGGAAAAACTGGTGCTGTGGGGAGAAGACCTGTTGCGGTGATAAGGGCAAAATTTTCGAACTCGCAGCAACTGTAGGTCCGACATCGATTCTTTCCTCAGCGACACCATTGTCGTCAGTGACACCCGCTTCCTCAGCCACAACATCGTCAGCCTCAATGCCTACCTCATCCTCTACCTCCAAGGGAGACATCTCCTCAGGTGGTCTTAGTACAGGCGTACAAGCTGGTATTGGAGTTGGTGTAGCAATCTTTGGAATTGTGGTGGCTGCGATCGCATGGTTGATATCTAGGTCGATAAGGTCCAGCGGAGGAAAAGACAGCCCTTCGGACGGAAGCACTCTGCACACGGATGTGTCACAGGCCGAAAAGCAACCGCTACATGTCCATGCACATGAGCTGCGGTCGACTCATGGATATGGAGAGTTGGGCCATCGTGAAAATGCAGAACTAGCGGCAATCAACCTCCCTCAGGAGTTAGAGGCCAGAAGGCAAAATGTCCACCAAGGTATACGAGTGCCGGAAGCTCAATCAGAGACCTATCACTTTGTATCTTAACTCTACACATAGACATCCCTAAGAGTATGATAATGATTGCAATTTTTATGACATAGATTTAGGTTACTATTAACTAGTTTTTTCTCACTTAGTACTTCATAGTAAGTGTGATGGGCTGCGCCCGTGAGTGAAACACGTGATTGTATCACGTGTCCGCTTCACACCGCTTAGTCAAGAAACCTTATTCGTACGAAGAAACCTAAGGTAAGAGTATAAAGCAAGAGACGTCGTACGATAGCTTTACCTTCTTTATCTTTCTTCCTCTATAATATAGGTTAATGCACACTCGTTTAAAGGCCTTTTCGTTCTTAATATAAGAAGAAAGACTACTATCTCTATCTCTTCTCTATATACGAATAAAGAATTAAGAACAACGTATTTCACTACTAAGCGGCCCACCCTACCAAGCGGCCCACTCTTATACTATAACACTCGTTTATAACGATATTCCGCAACACTATTATAATTTTTTCTATTAAGTAGATTGAGATATTATTCTTTAGATACGTTACTAACTTCTATATTCTCTAATTCTACTTAGTATATATAAGAGTTATATCTAATTTAGCTATAACGCCTATAGCCCCGTTTATTGCGCACTCTCTTCGCAGGCGTTATACTCTTATTATAGCTACTACTCTTCGCCTTAGCGATCTAATTAGCTATCTAGTTAACTATCTAGAATCTCTCTAGCTATATATAGCACTATATATAAGTTTTTTACTTTAGTACTGTATTAATTAAAGCTTTAAGTTAATTAAGCTTCTTATATATAAGTGTTATATCATAAGCTATCTACTAAGGTATCTTACTTAACTACTATATCTACTTCTTAAGAGAAGTATAGAAGACTATTACTAAATTTATATATAGTTTTAAACAAGCGTAGTCTATATCTCTATTTCGCGCGCGTTACGCAGCGTTTTTAGCTCTTATATAGTAGATTTATCCGCTAGTAGATTTAGTGTATATAGTTTAATATTAAGCTATAATAAAATTAGATAATAATTATATAGAGTAAGTTTAGTACTTTAAAACTCTGAATAGATATTTTCTAGCATAATAGCCTTATAATAGATCTTTTGAAAAGCTAGTAGAAAGATTTATTTACTAATATAGTAAATATAATTAACGTATTCCACTATAAAGAGTGCTACTCTATTAAGTTTACTACTTTTTCTTAGTATCGCGAACTTTACGTATAAAAACTTAAACTACTCTATACTAGCTATAGACGCTTTATACTACTTACTTATATCTAAAGAAGAATCTTCTTCTATATCTTTTTAATACATATAAGAGTTATAGCCTATTCTTCTATAGATTCTATTACGCTATTAACTTAGTAGAGCTCTTTCTTAACTACTCTTACTATATACCTTCTTTACTACTATATAACTAGTAGAAGTACTTTTAGCTACCTATAATACTCCTATACTAAAGTCTAATATTCTACTTATCTAGATCTACTTTCTTTTACGCTCTTAGCGCTTTATTACCTCTACTAATTACTCTTTAAGCTCTTATACGTAGGTCTCTATTAGTATATTCTAATATAATATCTTCTAAGCTTATTTAATAAGCTTTAAGAAGCTTTTTTTTAAAGTAGTTAGTAATTATATAAAAGAGTATTTTATAAGCTTTAATTATAACCTAAATTTATATAAATTAATTAGTATTCTTAATATCTAGAGAACTTATAGCTAAGCTTCTTAAAATAGAGTATAAAGGCGTACGTTAAGATAATTTATAAAACTCTACGCGTTAATAGAGACTAGCTATACTATCTTAAAAGCCATTTTATAGTTATCAGACGTAAATATATTATTCAATAGGTCTTAAAAGACTAGAAAAAAGTATTTTTAATTAATAAACTAGATAAAATAACGTGCTAAGTCTTATACGCGTTAGAAGTTCTTTAACTTAAGAGGCGAAAAGTAGATAACGTTAAGTAGCTAGAGTATATATAAGAAATAAGTAAGTATATAGAGAGTAAGAATATTTTATATAAGGTAGTAATTCTTAAGTTCTTAGTTAAGGTAGCTCATAAAGCTATTAAGAATTAGTAGCTTATATAACTCTCCCTAACGCGTCTTTATATAGTGGGGTGATAAAAAAAAGTCTAAAACTAAAAAGTTATTATTTTCAAACGTTTATAACTTAATAACTAGAAACGCTATTTGTTACACGGGGTAAGGGTCTATACTTCTCTATCCTGGTCCGCACTAAGGCAGGTGAGTATTACGTTAGTGTTCCGTGAGGCTTGTCTGGCGATGCAGTGGAGTTGGCGTGCTTAAGGAGGGTTTAATAAGACTAATCTATTTGATAGACTAACTTGTGACAATCTTGTTAAGTAAAGATACTAGTAAGAAAGTACAATTTGAGTTGACCACAACGAGAGTAAATAATGAAATCCATCCATCCTTATATCCTTATTGCTTCTTGTCCTGTCCTCCCGACATCCCATCTTGGCGGGAGGTTTGGGAGGACGTTGGCTTCCCTTTATACGGTGGCCTCCCAGAGGCCATGCCTTAGCGGGATGCCAAGTCACGTGATCGACGCCCCGCGTTGATCATTACCTTCTGACGTGGACGTCCTTAGGCCTTCAGCTATCTCGTCATTTGTTAAGGAGAGAGTCTTTCTTATTACTTATAACATTACCTCCCCTCTTAGGGCTATCGTCTCGATACCCTAGAATATTGTTTTCCCATGCTGCGTGTTGAGACGCCGGCTTGCATATAAGGTCAGAGCCCGCCCACTCGTTGTAGCCGTCTCTGCCTCGTAGCCTTCCTAACCATGCCCAAGGTCCAGTCTTCCTGTCGCGTTCGTCCTGAGAACTTAACTCAACAGCGCCAGGCTCGTGCTGACCGTATTCGATTACAGGGGAACGAAATGACCTTTTATTGTAAACGTTGTAAAGAGAAGGGCCTTTGTTGTTTCGTAGATACCGCCACGGGGCGTTATGCTGGTTGTATTTCTATGAAAGCTGAATATAGCTTGTTCGTGACTGAGGAGGAGTGGGAAAAGGTGGAAGCAGACAAGCGTCAAAAACGGTTGGCTCTTCTGCGGGCTAAGGCTGAAGTTGCGCGTCTTCGTCTAGAGGTTGCTAAGACTGAGGCCCTTGAGCGGTCGTACGCCGATCGTGATCATGCCATCTTGAGTCTACAGGATCGTGCGAAAGAGCAGGCCGAGGGGAGCTTAGCCCCTGGCGGTACGGGCCTTCCTGTTGTCGAACCACCGCTATCTAAGTTATCGACTGATCTGGGCTGGTTACAGGCTAATTTCTTCAATCCTTCTTTTAATTACTTCTTCCTTTTCGAGGGGCTTCCCCTCGCTTCTCCAGGTGCTTCCGGTGGTATTCACGTACCAGTGACTTGCAGTTCGTTAGGTTTCCTTCAGGTTCCTAAGTGTTATAGCTTTTGGGCCATCCTTGCCACTTAACTAAGTACTTCCACTAACTACCGATTTTTCGCAGGTCCTTGATTTCCTCGACCTTATACTTATCGTCTTCGAGCTCTATATCCGTTGCTAGCTCGGCATCTAGAGGTGCTGGTTCTAGGAGTTTCCTGTGAAAGACAGGGTGGATTCGCATGCCTTATAGGAGTTTCAACTTATAGTTTACTTTTTCTATTTCCTCTAGGATTTCGAATAGTCCTATTTAGAGGTTGTCTAATTTTCTGCATGGTCGTTTAGTTTTCAGGTTTTGTCTTAACAGGAAAACTTTGTCCCCCTTCTTAAAGATTAGTCCCTTAATCCTTAGTTTATTCGCTGCTTTAGATGTCGTGAGGTTTTATTAAGCTATATTCTTACTTAATTCTTCGTGCAATTCTCGCATGAGCTTCGCCTTATCGTCTGCTCCTACCGCGATACTTTCGATGTTCTTCGGATCTCGGTGAGCGGTCGGCTTATATCCGTAGTTCGCGTAGTGCGGCGAATGCTTTATCGTTGCTGATTTTATACTATTATAGGCTAATTGTGCTGTTAGTAGTAACTCTACCTAGTTGTCCTGTAATTTGTTAGCGTACATCTGTAGGTACTATTCTAATGTCTGGTTCGTGCGTTCCGTCTGGCCGTCTATTTCTGGGTGAAAGCTTGTCGAAAGCTTCTTCTTAACACCTAACTTTACTAGGAATGTGCTCCAGTATTTAGACGTAAACAGTTTATCACGATCGGTGATAAACTCTTTAGGTATTCTATGCTCTAACACTAATGCTTTAGTGACTTCGTACGCATATTTATCTGCTGTAATAGTCTCTTCCGTGGGCATAAACTTTGCTGCCTTAGTTAATTGGTCCATAATTACTAGTATTGTGTCGCAAAATCGAGCTGATCCTGGTTCTAACGATTTCGGGAGCTTCACTATGAAGTCTATTATTACACTTGTCCATAGTCTAGATAGTGGCTGTAAGGGTTGTAATAGGCCGTAGGGCTTATGTCTCTTAGGCTTGTTCTGGTGACATGCCAAACAGTTACCTAGTGCTTTCTGCACCTTCGCTCGCAAGCGTGGTATCGCAAACACCTTAGCTAGTTGTCTAACTATTTCTTCGATCTCTGCGTGTCCGTATTCCTGGGACTTATATAGTTCCTGTATGAGACTTGATCTTATGCGTGGAGGTATATATGTTCGATTCTTCGAAATTATATCTCGGTACTCTCGTTCATCGTTCAACAGTTCGTCGGAGCCTGCTTCGTCGGGCTCGAACTGCCAGCTGGCTGCTCGCTGCTGCCATTGCTGTTGTAGCGTTTCTACCTGCTCGGCCACCTTAGCTACCTTAGCTAGTTCCGGCTGGTTGTACTTCAGACTGCTATTGGGCATTGTCTTGAGTAAGGCGTCATATAGTTCTTTATGACCCTCTTCGCGCAAATCAGATCTTCTACTTAAAGCGTCTGCTGCTCCGTTGAGTGTTCCTGCGCGGTGTGTGATCTTGAAGTCGAACTGGGCTAGCATCTCTGCCCATCGCACTTGTCGTTAGTTAAGTTTTTTCGTTGTCATGAAACTCGTTAAGTTCTAGTGATTGGTAAAAACCTCGATCTGTTTAGGGAGTTCTAGTAGGTACACTTCCTATTGTTTAAAGGCATCGACTACTCTAAGTAGTTCCTTATTGTGAACATCGTAGTTAAGTTCTGCTCTAGAGAACTTCCGTGAATGGTAGAACACTGGTCTCTATTTTCCATCTGGGCACTGCTGTGACAATACAGCTCCGAGTGCATAGTCGGACGCGTCGGTCTCGACTCTGGTGGGTCGTTGAGGGCTGTACATCTCGAGTACTGGCGCCTCCAGGAATATCTGCTTGATTCGATCGAAAGCCTCTTGATGTTCCTGTTCCCATTTGAAACCTATTTCCTTTTTCGTCACTTCCGTAAGGGGTGCTGTAATCTTCGAGTAATCTCTGATGAACTTTCGATAATAATTCGCAAATCCTAAAAAGGACTGAATATTCTTAACTATTTTAGGTTTTGGCTATTCCTGTACAGTCTGTATCTTCTTTGGGTTCATTTTCACTCCTTTAGTTGATATGATAAATCCGAGGAATTCCGTTTTCTGTGTGTAGAATTTACATTTTCCTGGTTGAAGATATAGCTTGTATTCCTTAAGCTTTCGTAAAACCTTCTTAACATGCTCGACATGTTCTTCGCGTGTGCCGCTGGAGTACACTAGTACGTCGTCTAGATACGCGGTGATAAAGATTCTAAGGTACTCGTGGAGAGCGTTGTTAATGACTAATTAAAAGGTTGCCGGCGCATTCGTTAATCCGAATGGTATAACCGTGTACTTAAAGAGTCCGTACTTCGTTTTGAACGCTGTTATCCATTCGTGACCTTCTTTGATCCTAATTTGGTAAAATCCTTTCTAAACATCGAACTTCGTAAACTACTTAGCTCCCTGAAGTTAATCTATAAGCTCTATAATAAGTAGTAAGGGATATTGGTTCTTCTGAGTTACGCTGTTTAACCTTCTGAAGTTGACACATAGTCGCTACTTCCCGTTAGGTTTCTTTATAAATAAGATGGGTGAGGCTATCAGGCCTAATCCTGGTCGGATAAATCCCTTCTTTAAGTTCTTCTAAATGTAATCCCGCAGCTTAGCGTCGTGCTCGGGCGCTATAGGGTATATTAGTCCTGGGCTCAACTTAGCTCCTTTATTAAGGATGATCTCGTGATCCTAATCCTGATGGTCTGCTAGGTCCGTTGCCTTATTTTCTTCGAACAGTTCTCTAAACTCGTCCGTTTGGTATTCTGTTGGAATCGCTAACTGTGGTACCGATCCTTCCTTCGTGGTCGCGATCTGCCGTATCTAAATGACTTCTACTCTCTGAGGGTTCTTCGCATAGATTCTCGCGATCTTATGCGGTGAGATCATGCCGAATCTCCTGTCCTGGGTTGCGCGCTGATTCGTCGGGCGTGTCTCGTGTCTTACTCCAGCAACCTTGTGCACAGGCTCTCGGCTAAGTACTGTCTTCTTTTGCCAATTGATGGCAGGGTTGTGCTTTAACAACTAATCGTAGCTAATTATCATCTTAGTCTCTCTAAGATCCATAATACTAATCTTTTCTCGGCTTTCTTGACCGGCCAGGCGTAACGTTACTGCCTCGGTCTCAAGTTGGATCCAGCCGTTCCCGTATGTCGTGGGACTATCGTCGGCTAATACCACTCGTATCGGTACCTTCTTGTTCCGATAGGGTATGTTGTTTCCTTCCACTACTCGTAGAGATATGACGGTTCGTGCTGCCCCACTATCTATGAGCGCTAACACCTTATGTCCGTCTATAAGTACTGTGGCTTTCAATTGCAACTCTTTTGCTCCCACTTCCTGTACTTGCTTAAGGGTTGTTTTAGGACTGCCTTTGCTAGCGTAACCCTATCCCTAGTAGTATCCTAGTTTTTTGACTGCCTGCTTCCCTTCTTCTTTGGGAAGTAGCCTTCGCCTGCCTTGGCGGAATAGTGTATCGTACACTGATCGTTGTAGTAGAAGCTCTAATGGATATTCTTATGAGGTATCTTCTATTGCGTGGCCCTCTTCCTTAGTTCTGGCTTCTTACTTTTATAAATTAGGTAATCCTTTGCCTCATAAATGTTCGCTGGTAGGATGCTATGGTAGTGGTTGTCTACTTGTTGAGTATTCTCGAACTATTGTTGGTGCATAGCACAACCTTTCCTGTAATGCGTCCATAGGAGTTTACTGTGCTCTACTGGCGTTTCCTGTACTTAGGCCCTATGCATTCTGCAGTTCTTTGCTATGCATTCTTCAGCGGAAATCGTGCTATAGTAGTAGTCGTCTACCCTTTTAGCTTTCCGTCGCTGTTCCTTGTGGAATTAGCAATTAATTGTGCACTTGATCCAGCACAACTCTTCGTGAGCTTTCTTTTCTCCGGGCTGGTGCATGTGGCAATACTGTACGCGATACTCGTTATGCTATAAATTGGTATGGCAGCAATCGTCCTCGTTGTCTCTGGTTTCTTCTCGCTTCCTTAAGTGGTAATCACACTGTCTTGGGCAGTCGACCTAACATAGGCGCTCGTGTTGCTCCATCCGTTCCTTGAACGTCTGAGGTGTCTCCTCGTTATTAGGTTTCTTGAACCTGGGTTGTTCCTGGGCAGCCCTGTAGGCAATCTTATCTGCTCGGGGTCCCGAGATTGTGACTCTTCTATTGCAGTCGCAATCGTTGGCTTGGTGCGTAGTTAGTCCGCAGATCCAGCACTGTTGATTTCTTAGGCGGCGTAGTACTTCGGCCCCTTCAATCTCTTGTACTAGCTCAAACGCCTCGTCGGTGGCTTGTCTTGCTTCTTCGTACAGGTCTAGGTCGCTGAGGGTTTTATCTGGCTCCTTAGTTGGGTATGGTGTTGGTATCCGAATCATCCCAATCTTAACCGCTTCTTGTCTGACTTCGTTTTTTGGGCAATCTCTGCGGAAGTGTCCTACTTCACCGCATCGGAGACATGCCTTGCTGTTATAACGCTTCTTGCGTTCTTCCGTGGAGAGTCCGTTATTATACTGTCCTTAGGGTTTCTTATTCTTGTCCTTGGACTTGTCTTGTACCTTACTGGTTATAATGGTGTCGCCATCTTTGTCGAACCGGCTACGCTGCCTTCTTGTGTTGGCTACCGTGGGTTGAAATTGTTTCTTTTGTTAGTTTCTTTCCTATAGCCTATTATTAATGCGTGTCGCTAACTTGATTAGCGTATAAAGCGTGTTTAGTTTGTCGTGATGTATAAGTCCGTCTTTGACATTTTCCTTCAGACCTGCTTCGAACACCGTTCGAAGTGCTGCGTCGTCCTAGTTGATTCGTGCCTGTAGCTGCTTGAACTCGGCTGTGTACGCTGATACTGAACTGGTCTGCTTTAGGCGAGTTATCGCTTTCTCTGTCTGGTTCTGAGCATCTACTTCCCCAAAGATGTGTCCTATCTCTTTCTTGAACTCGGCCTAACTAGTGAATAAGGCGCGCGTCTCGTCCTTCGTTCCTCTGTTCTCGATATTTGATAGATAGTCCTCTACGTATGGCTGCATCCAGCTTGACGCTCGTCCTTTCATGTGGGTGCTGGCCATGAGGATCTTTTTCTGGTCGTTAGGTACTTCGTTGAATTCGCAGTATAAGTCGATGTTGGTAAGGAATGTCCGCAACTCGGTGCGACTTCCATCGTACTTTTCTGGGGTTGCCATTTTTGGCTTCTTAAGTGGTTTCTCGTTCGGGGTGGCCATTAGTTGGCTTATGAGTTGGTTAATCATATTCTGCAACTCAGCCATCTGCCTTGCTTGGGCTTAGCTCTCGCGTCTAAGATTGACGAGTTCGTACTCGGGGCTCCCTGCCGCCGGCTCGTTATTTCCCCCTTGGGTACTACTAGTTATGTTGATATCTCCCTTAGGCGCCGGGCCTAGGATGTTAACGTATTCGCTTGAATTTCCTGACATGGTTTAATCTTATTCAGACGCTGTTGGTTAATCCTTCTTCCACTGGATCCGTGGGTGGTCAAAGTGTTACACGGGGTAAGGGTCTATACTTCTCTATCCTAGTCCGCACTAAGGCAGGTGAGTATTACGTTAGTGTTCCGTGAGGCTTGTCTAGCGATGCAGTGGAGTTGGCGTGCTTAAGGAGGGTTTGACAAGACTAATCTATTTGATAGACTAACTTGTGACAATCTTGTTAAGTAAAGATACTAGTAAGAAAGTACAATTTGAGTTGACCACAACGAGAGTAAATAATGAAATCCATCCATCCTTATATCCTCATTGCTTCTTATCCTGTCCTCCCGACATCCCATCTTGGCGGGAGGTTTGGGAGGACGTTGGCTTCCCTTTATGCGGTGGCCTCCCGGAGGCCATGCCTTGGCGGGATGCCAAGTCACGTGATCGACGCCCCGCGTTGATCATTACCTTCTGACGTGGACGTCCTTAGGCCTTCAGCCATCTCGTCATTTGTCAAGGAGAGAGTCTTTCTTGTTACTTGTAACACTATTCTAAAACAGGTTAATGCATTTCAAACCTAAGATGTTCTAGTTTAGTATAGGGTAATCACGTAACTATAAGTCAGCCTTTTTACTAGCTAAAATAAACTAAAACTATAAGAGAAAAAAAAGTAAGAACTAAAAATTGTAATTTCTTGTTATTTAATAGATATTATACTATAGTTTCTATTTATAGTATACTAGACTATATAAGCTTTATATATAAATTACTTAGTTTAATATAGCTAATATATATCTTTTAATAGTTAAAGGTTCATAATCTAACAGGTTAATTACGTAAGCTATATCTTGCTATTTTATTAGTAATATTATAGTATAAATTAATATCTTCTTACTATATATCTTTTTTTCAACTATTTCTCTACTATAGATTCGAAATTTTATAAATTTACAGATAAATTTAACTATTTTTTATAAGCTGAAATCTTAATCTAATATATTATAAATTATTTCTAAAAAAAACCTATAATCTATCTATAACGCTATTTAATAGATTGAAAAGAAAAAAAATATATAAATTTACTTAGAATAAGCTAAAAGAGGAAGAAATCTAGAGCTTTCTATAAGAGCTAAAATAGTTATTAATAGAGATACAACTAGAAGCCCTAAGAAGATAAATTCTAGATTATTAAAAGAAAATAATCTAGATATCTTAACTAGAATGCTTTAATAGGTTTTAAAGGCTGAAGATTAGACGTTAAATAAAATATTTAAAAAACAAATTTTAAACGCTAAAAAAGCCTAAGAGCGACTAGTATAGGCTAAGAAGAGCCTAGCTTAGATTACGAATTAAGATTTTACTAAGACTATCTATTTTAATGAGTGTAGAATATAACAGGGACAAAGATCTTATTTAGAATACTTAGGAGAATAAGGAAATTAATAGCTTAGTAGAAATCTAGTTTCTACTTGAAATATTAATAAGTTATTTTAGTTTCTTATTATTCTATTATCTAATTTAAATACATTGTATTATTATAATTATATTATTTAAAATAGCTAAGGAGATAACTATTTAAATTTAGGTAATAATCTAGAAAGATAGAAGATTAGATATAGTCGTTATAAAAACGCCTATATCTAATACTTCTTACTCTCGTTACTACTATATCTAGAAATATCTATTACCTTATATTAAACTAGTAATTAAAAACTGTAAAGTAATTTGTTAATTTTAATAACTTTTTTCTTATAATTATTTTTTACTTTAATATAATAACTAGCTTATAATATAACGTATTCTATCACTGAGAGGGCTATATTACTGAGAGAGCTACTTTTTCTTAGTATCGCGAACTTTATGTTTAAAAACTTGAATTACTTTATACTAGCTATAGATGCCTTGTACGACTTACTTATATCTAAAGAAGAATCTTCTTCTTTATCTTTTTAGCACGTATGAGAGTTATAGCCTATCTTCCTGTAGGTTCTATAGCGCCGTTGACTTAGTAGAGTTCTCTCTTAACTACTCTTACTACGTGCCTTCTTTAATGTTATATAACTAGCAGAACTACTTTTAGCTACTTATAATACCTCTATACTAAAGTCTAGTATTCTACCTATCTAAATTCGCTTTCTTTTACGCCCCTAGCGCTTTATTATCTCTACTAGTTGCTCTTTAAGCTCTTGTACGCGGGCCTTTATTAGTATATTTTTATATAATATCTTCTTAGCTCTTTTAATTAGCTTTAAGAAGCTTTCTTATATAGTAGTTAGTAATTATATAAAGGAGTCTTTTATAAGGTTTAACTATAACTTAAATGTATACGAATTACTTAGTATTTTTAACTACTAGAGTATTTCTAGCTAAGTAGCTTATAGTAGAGTACGAAGGCGTATATTAAGGCGATTAATAACTCTCTACGCGTTAATAGGGACTAGCTCTGCTACTTTAAAGGCCTTCTTATAGTTATTAGATATAAATACGTCGCAAAACGCGTTTTAAAAGGCTAAAAGGAAGCGTTCTTTATTAATATACTAGATATAGTAGCGTGCTAAGTCTTATACGCGTTAGGAGTACTTCTACTTAAGAGGCGAAAAGTAGATAACGTTAAGTAGCTAAAGTATATATAATAAATAAGTAGGTATATAAAGAGTAAGAATCTTTTATATAAGATAGTAATTCTTAAATTCTTAGTTTAGGTAGCTCTTATAGCTATTAAGAATTAGCAATCTATATAACCTTACTTAACGCGTCTTTATATAGTTATTAAAGTGCTTTAACTACGCTAGACTAAGCTTATTATTCATCTAGCTATTCTCTAATACTAAGAGCTTCTAATCGTATAGTATATCTGCTTCTTTATACTAAGTAGAGATATAGACGCGTTCTTTATAGATAATAAATAGTAGAGTAGTATATTCTATAGCGTAGATGCTCTAAATAATAGTAATCTACTCGCGATTACTTAGCTAAATAAGAGTAGGTCTCGTACGACGTTCTAAACCTATAACTACCTTTATTAAACTAATTATACCTATCTAAAAGCTAGTTTCGTTAAAGTTATAGATATTATCTAAATAAACTCTATACTTCTTAATTATCTTTTATATAAGCTTAAACTATGCGTTAATAACCTCTAGATTCTCCTACTAAACTCTCTATTAATTCTTTATTTAATTAAAGGCTATTTTAAGCTCGTTCGTACGCGTTATAAACCGCTCTGCCTAGTATTTACTTAAAGGCTAACTATCTTATTCGCGCAGTAGTTTCTCTACTATATCTACTACTTTATATAAATAGAGAGTAAATCCTTATAAGTTTAGGTTAAGAATATACTATATAATAGTTTTCTCTTTAGAATTAGTTAGTTTCTAGCAATTTAGCTGCGTTATAAGTTGAAAGATAATTCCTTAAAGCTGCTTAGAGAGCTACTAATATTAGACGTTGTAGGCTGCTATAGCGCGTTAAATACTCTTAAACTAACCCGTACGATAGGCTTAAATAGTAAGAGTAAGTCTGCCTTCTTGCTAAGTTAATATCACGTTCTATTGTTAAGGCAGTGTCTTTTATACGTGAAGTTCGCGATGCTAAGCAAAAGTAGCCCTCTTAGTAATGTGGCCCTCTCGGTGATAGAATACGTTATATATATATATTTAACTAACTAATTATTATATAGGCTAGATTTTTTAATAAAATAACGCTACTATTTATACTACTAAAAACGTTAAAAGCTAGTTTAAACAAAACTATATTAAAGTTATAGCCTATCTAGTCTATAGTCTTAATTTGAATTTAGTTAAAATTATATAGAGTTCACTTAAAAATAGGCTTAATTTAATACCTACTACCTCTTAACATGTTAAGATTAATAGTAAAAGTATTAATACTTTTATTACTATAATGAAAGAAGAGTAGTAAGCTATTTTATAAAATAATATAGATAACTATATTGTATCTATACTAAGACGTTATAGAGCTATAGTAGAAGCTAAGAGGTAGTATACTAAGTACTATCTTTAATATATTATCTTTTATCTTCTTTAATTACTTATAAATTACTGTTATTTATATCTCTTTTTACACTTTATATAGATATATTATATTTCTATATAATATAGCTTGTATTCAGAGTAATATATATATATAATAAAATTTTAGAAAACTTAAAAATTTAAGCGTGAAAAAAATACAAATATCTATAGATTTCTAAAGCACGAGGTTTTAAGTGTATTTTAGCTAATAAAAAGGCTAACTTATAGTCACATAACTACCCTATACTAAACTAGGACATCTTAGGTTTAAAATGCATTAGCTCGTGTTAGGATAGCTTTTCTAGTTATTAAGTTTTAAACGTTTGAAAATAATAACTTTTTAGATTTTGATTTTCTTTTGTTACCCCACTGTATACTTATCAAAGTACTTTAACTACGCTAGACTAAGTAAGTTATTAATCTAACTACTCTATAATACTAAGAGCTTCTAATTATATAGTATATCTACTTCTTTATACTATCTAGAGATATAGACGCGCTCTTTATATATACAGTGGGGTGACCAAAAAAAAAAGAACTCTAAAAAGTTGTGGTTTTTAAACATCCATTACACAATGGGTATTAGCGCTAAACTAATAAAAAATAAATCGTTGAATAGGAAATTTCTTGGCGTTTAAGATAGCGGTCTATTACTACTAATTAGCTAGCACTAGGAAGGCCATTTATCCTCTTAAACCTAGATTAAAACAATCTTCTAACTTTAGCTCCAAATTTCGCGCTATAAATTTTAACTTTTCTTCTATCTATTAATATTAATAGATATATATAATATCCTAGTTTTATATATATAGTACTAGAAAGTGTATAATTAAAATATAAATAGATAGTAGAGGTAATATAATTATTAGATAAAGAAAGAATAGTATTAGCTATATATTAACTAGTACTTAGTATACCACCTCTTAGCTTCTACTACTCTAGAATAGCGTCTTAGTAAAGATAGAATATAGTTATCTATATTCTTTTGTAATATTTTTACCTACTGTTCCTAAATAGCATAAATAAAAGTATTAATACTCTTATCTATTACTCTAACGCTAAGAGAAGTACTAGGTAGCTTAGTAAGCCTATTCTTTAATAAACTCTATACGTTTTCTATAGAATTTAAATTAGGACTATAAAGTAGATATAGAAATAGCTTAATATAGTTTTATCTAAACTAGCTTAAACCGTTTCTAGCCTCATAGATCTTAGCATTGTCCTGTTTAAAACTCTAACCTAGAGTTATTAATTAGTTTAATATATATAGTAATATAAATATTTCTATATATATAAAGAAATATAGAAATATAAGTAAAAATTAGTATATATTACTTACCTCTTTTAATCTAAGGTTTAACGTAAGGTATTAGGTACTTTCGAATATAGTAGGAATTCTAATAGCTAATAGTTAATTTTAGCGTTTTAATAACTACTATATTAGATCTTCCTTCTACCTAAATAGCAGCTTAAACTTAGATAGTAATATCGCGATCTATATCTTTATTAGTAATTAACCTACTATAATAAGAATATAATATTTTAAAAATAGATATTAAAGATAAGTATTAGAAAATATAAATATTAATCTAAACGTACTTTTATTCTTAGTAGAAATAAGCTTTTAGCCTAACTGCTAATTTCTACGTTTTCTTATATATTCTAATTAAGATCTATACATACATTCAATTCTACACTCATCTAAGAATATAATCTTTCTAAAATTAATGCTAGAAAGCTCTTTTAGCTAGTTCTTAGTATAAGCTAGTCTCTTTTTAGCTCTAGAGGCGTTTAAAATCTATTTTTTAGAACAGATATTAACAGTCTAATCTTAATTCTTAAGAGCCCTTTGAAGCGTTCTAGAAGAAATATCTAAACTATTTACTCTTATTAAACGCTTCTTTTATTTCTTAGGACTTCTAATAATATCTCTATTAATAGCTCTTAAGGCTCTAGAAGATATCTTAGAAACCCTACCTCTACTAGCTCTTTCTTTATTAAAATAATTTATCTTCTTTTTTTTAATTTAGTATTTAGCGTAATAAATAGCATAGAGGCTGTTATTAAAGTATTTAATAATATTTACTAGTAGTACGTTTACCTCTAGTAACCTATTAAGTTACGATTTGAAATTTAATAATTTTGCGTATATAAGAGGAGAATATAGTTCTAAGTTTCTAAGAGAGAAAGAATATTAATATATACTCTAATATTACTAATAGCTAACTAATAACGTGTTGGATCAGTAAGCTGGGCAGATCAGTAAGCTGGGCACCCCAAATCCCACACAAAATGGCCAAAACGGCATGTCGAGATCTTAACCACGCCTGCTTTGTCAGATAGCCTAGCCTTATGTAGAACCTTTTGTTACTCTAAGAAGGTCTTATGTAGAGTATTAAACTACAGAACCTAGTCTATCTGTAAATATTACATTTTATGGAAGATTTAGAGGCTAAAAGTTTGTTTCTTAGGAACTACGAATAGGAGATATTCTATAAACTAGAATATGCTTCGTAGTAGCGATAAAACATTATATACAAGGCCTGGCTATCTAATAAAGCAGACGTGGTTGAGATCTCGACATGCCGTTTTGGCCATTTTGTGTGGGATTTGGGGTGCCCAGCTTACTGATCTGCCCAGCTTACTGATCCAACACGTTAACGTGTTCTATTAGTAAGCTGCGCACATTAGTAAGCTGCGCACCCTACTAAACTTAATATAATATTTAACGTAATTAAGCTACAATAACGCGATAAAATCTAATTAAAATTAAAAATATAATTATTTATTAAGCTCTATAGGAAGTCTAAGTATACTCTTATGTGTGGCACTTCGTACACGTTAGCGGCGTGCGCTGACGTTGCTTACTAGCCTAGCTCTAGCTAGCCTCTATAACTATCCTTTCTGCCTCTATAGTAAGTTCCTAAGCCTACTACACCTAGAGTACCCTACTAGAAGCGATATACTAACGCTGCTAACTCTACTTTTATTATTAGCGCTAAACTTCTATACGTAACTTCTTATTCTCTTCTATAAGTATTATTACTAATTATATTATAAGCTAAGCGCTCTTAGTAAGCTAGCGTATTATAACGCTTATTAGACTCTCTAGCTGCCAGCGCAGTCGCTCTTAGAGATAGCGTACCTGCTGCTAAAGCTCTACTACTATATATATTGTCTCTATCTACGTTACTACCTACGCTATAGTGTTATTATCTATAGCTATCTATAGTAGAGATAGTATTCTAGCTATAGTGAGTAACGATAGAACGCGATCTAGATAAGGAGGGATAAGCTCTATCGCTCAAAAGCCTACCTAGATATTCTACTACGTGAAAACTATTAGCCGGATCCGTGTATAGGCTATAAGGAAGTCTATCTTATTAATATAGTAGACCCTATACTAAGTAAGCTTCTTAACCTCGCGTCTATACGCGCGCTTAAGAGGAGAGTAGCAGCTTATATCTAGAGGCTAGAGAAAGTGCGACGTGTAAGGCGGTATATAGAGAGTGATAATCTTATTCTTAGCGTAGTACTAGTCGAACTCTAGCGTTACGTAGCTACTATAGCCGTCTAGAATAAGCAGCTAATAGACTCCAGCTATACAAGCGGCTATATACTAGTTAAAGTACTTTACTTACTCTACACTAAGCTAATTAGTTATCTAGCTATTATCTAAGACGCTAATAGTCTAGTCTAGTAGAAGATTATAATACTAGCTGCTCTAGTAGACCTTACTAGACAGTATTATAAATAGTAGCAGAGACTAGCTAGACGCGTTAACGTACTTAATTACTGTAACTGTTACAAGTAACAAGAAGAATTCTCTCCTTGACAAGTGACGAGATGGCTGAAGGCCTATGGACGTCCACGCCAGAAGGTAATGATCATCGCGGGGCGAGGATCACGTGATTGACATCACGCCAAGACGACCGTCAGACGCTAGTATGTGATGGCAGCAATCCTTTGATGGCAGCCATCAGGACATCAGGCCAAGCAACGGAAAAGTCGTGATGGCAGTGATGGCAGGACTGGAAGCAATGAGGATATAAGGATGGATGGATTTCATTATTACTCTCGTTGTGGTCAACTCAAATTGTACTTTCTTACTAGTATCCTTACTTAACAAGATTGTCACAAGTTAGTCTATCAAATAGATTAGTCTTGTCAAACCCTCCTTAAGCACGCCAACTCCACTGCATCGCCAGACAAGCCTCACGGAACACTAACGTAATACTCACCTGCCTTAGTGCGGACCAGGATAGAGAAGTATAGACCCTTACCCCGTGTAACAGTAACCTACTCCCTATTATCTAGCTATATAATAACTACTCTACTAACTCTATTAGAGCTAGTTACGACTTTTAACGTGCTAGCGACGCCTATCGCGAATCTAGTCTCATTAAAGTTGTAGATATCTTGATCTAGAACGCTGTACGTCTAGCGCGTCTTCTCTACTAGCTTAAACTACGCTGCAATTACGATAGGATTCTTAGAGTTAGCGCGCTAGCTATTAAGCCTTTTACTCTACTTTATCTAAAGCTCTAGCTAGTTCTAGATAAAGCGCAACACCCAGCATTTACCTATAGGTGGTGGAGGTGGATCTTAGCTACGCGCGGCGAGTAACGCGTCTGCTATACGTCGTACGTTAATAATATATAGCGGAAATCCTCGTCGATTAAGGTCTAGGATCTACTATACAAGAGAATACTCTTTAATAGGTAATAGTCTACGCCTAGCAGATACTATCTCTGATCGTGGCTTAACGCTATAAAGACGCGTTCGAAGAGTTAATTCTAGCACATTATAAGCTTTCGCAAGAGCGCGGAGAGATTATTTTTTATTATTATAATAGGATGCGATAGTAAGGCTTATTCTACCTTTATAAGAAGTCTAGATAGAGTGTTATTGTCGCGGCATTGTGGTGGTTATGTAGAGTATCGCGTTAAGTTGGGTGGGGTGCGTAGCTTACTGATGTGCGCAGCTTACTAATAGAACACGTTATAGAGCTTATATAAGTAGTACCTAAAAATAACCTTTATTTATTTCTATATATTAAATATATAAAATATAATAACTAAGATGCTTATATAATTACTTAGTAAGTATATTACTAATATATATAGACTAATATTAAAAAAGTTGAAATTTACAGCGCGAAATTAAGAGCTAAAGTTAGAAGATTTTTTTACTCTAGGGTTAAGAGGACAAATTGCCTTCCTAGTGCTGACTAAGCAGTATTAATAGACCGCCATCTTAAACGCCAAGAAATTTCCTATTCAACGTTATATTTTTTTTAGTTTAGCGCTAATGTAAAGGGCTGCGCCCGTGATCTCTACTGAAGGGATCACGTGATCTTCGACCACGTGATATACCTTCTGTACAGACACGTGATCAGAAGCGAGTAGGTATAAGAGAAGTCTGTACTTAGTTATCTTCTCTTTTTCTCATCTTTTAGCTTCTGTTCGATAGGTAGAAGCATACTCGTTCGCTAGGCCTCTCCGCCCATAATATAAGCTAAAAGATTACTTTAACCTCTCTTACTCTTTTCTCTTATACGGAGCGAGAGAGAATTAAGAATATAAAATAAGTAAGATATAATAATAGAGCTATATAAGCTTATACTAAACCTAGAACCTAGTAATAACCTACTAAGGCCTCTAACGTACGAGGAGCTTATAGAAAGCTAGAGCTAACTAAATATAATAAATAATCTACTCTAATAAAACCTAGACTAGATAGCTATAAGACTTAAGAACGCTAAAGGCGTACAAGAAGAACTCTAAGAGATAAAAGCTCTTTTTCTCTATATAGTATAGGGGTAAGCTACCTCTAATATATAGACTCCTAATCTTACGCTAAGTATAGAAAGTTAGTAACCTCTTAGCTAGTCTTTAGCTACGACTACGCCCATATAAGAGTTTAGAAAAGCTAGACTCTCTAATATTAGAATCTTTAAGAAAGATTTATATAAAGAATATATATAGTAGAAGATGTAGATCTATATAAAACTATTAGTAGATTATCTAGCTTACCTTATAGAGTTCTACTAAGCTTACTATATAATCTTCTAGATAGGAGTACTAGCCTTTTTAGTATTATAAGCTTACGTATAAGACTTTATAAGTAGAAACGTATTATCTAGCTTAAGTAAGCTTTAAGAGTAACTAGACGCGTTCTTTAAAGACCCTTTAATTAAGTAAAAAGCTCTATAGTATCTCCGTATAACTAAGTAAGAAAAAGGCGAGTTTCTTCTCTACGTACGAGCCTTTAACCTAAAGTTTAATAAAGCTAGTTTTAGATAAGACGATAACGTGCTAAAAATTAACTATCTTAAGAATTCTCTTAATAGGAAGCTACTACGCTACTAAGCTAGATACTAGCCTCCTTCAAACGAGACGTACGACGCCTTTATTTATTAACTTAGGAATACTTAGGAGAATCTTAAGGTAATTAACTAACTCTTATTTAACGCGCCCTCTTACTCTACCTCTCTTTCTACGTCTACCCTAGCTGCCGTAGACGAAATGGACTAGACGCCTAATATAGGCGCTATACGTCTCTATACAAGAAACGAGTACTAGAGTATATAAAGCTAAATTACTTAACGTAAGAAGGAGAGTAGCTATCTACGTTGTAGTATCTATAGCCACCTCGTACGGTAGTATAAAGTAGTAGTTCTAAAACGCATGCGTAAGCTAGAGACCGTAATAAAAGTTCTAGCTGCTACCTTAGAAGACGAAAGCTTAAATAAGAGAAAAGAGAAGCCCTAGTCTAAAAACGCCGACTAGAGTAGCTAAAGCAGGTTAAGTAGGTCGTACGACCTATCTAAGAGCTACTTTACTAACTACAGCCTACTTAGCTAATGTCTATAGACGTAATTATTAATCTTTTAGAAAACACTACTGCTATAATTAATAATAGGTGCTGCACTTATATAATAGTATGTGAAAGACTTATATAAGAACTTAACCTACCGCGCGTATCTATCCCTACTAGGGAAATTAAAGGTATTAATAACTAGAAAAGCACTATATAAGCTATTACTCAATTTACTATAGATATTAGAGAAATTAAGTAAAAAGTAGCCGCTTTTATTACTACGTCTATATATAAGTACGATATTATTTTAGAGAAGACCTAGCTTAAAGATATAGAAGGTGTTATTAATGCGGCTAGACGAATACTTCTTCTTCTACGTTATAATCTCTCTATACCTAGTATAAAGAGAACTAAACTACTATAGAACTTCGCTGTAATCTTAGTAGCCGCCTTTTAGACCCACGTATAATAAAGCTGAAAATAGCTAGCTCTATAAGTCTTTGCTACTAGTCTCTAAGATATTAAGAAAGCTCTCCGTCCGAAGACGTAGCTAACTATAGTAGAAGTAACTAAGTCGCTTCCTTTATACTTACAATAGTACGCCTCTCTATTTACCCTAAAAGAAGAAGATAAGCTCCCGCCCCTATAAGGTCTAGACGTTAACTATAAGATCGAACTAATCCCTAAAGATAATAGAAAGCTACTAGAAGTCCTGTATAGACCTCTCTATAATATATCTAGAGATAAACTTCTAGTACTATATAAGATACTATATAAGTTACTTAAGAAAGAGTTTATCCGCGCAAGTAACTCCCTTACTGCATTACTAGTTCTCTTTATACAGAAACCTAGAGGAGAACTAAGATTCTACGTAGACTACCGCGCCCTAAATACACTAACTTATAAGAACTATTATCCTCTACCCCTTATACGTAAGACGCTAAATTAAGTTAGATAAGTAAAGTAGTATATAAAGCTTAATGTTACGGCCGCCTTCTATAAAATCTAGATTATAGAGAGCTAAAAATAGATAACTACTTTCTGTATCTAGTTTAGGTCATATAAGTAGCTAGTTACTTCTTTTAGACTTACTAAAGCCTCTAGTACATTCTAACGTTATATTAACTAGACACTACGTGAGTTTCTAGATGATTTCGCTTCCGCCTACTTAGATAATATCCTAATCTATATAGATAGCTTAATATTCTAATATTATAACTACGTACAGTAAGTAATTAAGCGTCTATAAGCTATAGGACTATAGCTTAAACTTAAGAAATATGAATTTAACGTCTAACGTACGAAATACTTAGGATTTATCCTTAAAGTAGGAAAGAGTGTCTTAATAGACACTAAGAAGATAAGAGCTATTTAAGAATAGAAAGCTTTAGCTACTATATAAGGCGTGAGAAAGTTTCTTAGGTTCGCTAATTTCTATTATAGATTTATCTCTAACTTTTTAAGACTTATAGAACCTCTTGTATAGTTAATAAGAAAAGACACTAAATTTAAATAAGGCTAAGACTAAGAGCTAAGCTTTACTGCTCTTAAGGAAGCTTTTCTCTCTAATAAAGTGTTAGCTGCTGTTAACCTAGACAGATAGATAGTAGTAGAGTGTAACTTATCTAAATAAGTAATAGGTGCTATACTTCTATAAGAAGATAACGAAGGTACTCTACGTACAATAGCTTACTTCTTCTAAAAGCTACTAGTATATAAAGCGAACTACCTAATCTATAATAAGAAGCTACTAGCGGTAATCTACTATCTAAAAGAGTAGAACGCTGAATTATAAGGCGTATGAGAATTCGAAGTAGTTATAGACTATAAGAACTTAGAATACTTTACTTATAAGTAAAAGCTCTCTAAACGCTACGTATAATAGAACTTAGAACTAGCCCGCTTTCTAAATATAAAACTCCGCTACCGCCTTAGTAAGGAGAACGTACGGGCGGACGTCTTATCTAGGCGAGACTAAGATATATAGAAGGATAACCTAGATAAGTATTTAGTATTAAGAGAATTTATTATACTAGTACCAGCCTAGATCTAAGAAAGTATTGCGGTTATGCCTGTACGAGATACTACTAATACTTAAGAAGACGTCTCTTCTCTAGTATCGACTATACTACCGCGACTACTATATTTTCCTACGCTCGTACGAGCCTATTAGAATAGCGCCATGTAAGAAGATTCTCTATACTAAGAAAAAGAGCGGCTGTATAGAAAGGAAAACAATCTCTTCTAAGCTCTTATAAAATTACTATCTCTTTAGGCGACTATATAATTAACGCCGAAGATAAGTTATACTAGCGTAATAGAGTATAGGTACCTAAATACGAACTACTCTAGATAGGAGTAATCTAGACTACGCACTTATCTCTACTAATAGAATACCTTAGACGAGAGGAAACATACAGAATTATCATAAGAGAATAGTATTAGCTAAATATAAGCACTAATATACGCTGTTACGTATAGAATTATAAGCTTTATAGAAAAAGCACCCCCTAGAGAGATAGAAAATATAGGTACTTAAAACTATTACCTATTCTTAGTCGTACGTAGTAATATCTAATAGTTGACTTTATTATAAGTTTATTTAGCTCTTAAGAAAAAACTAATCTTATAGTAGTAAAGGACAGACTAGGTAAAGGCGTCGTGCTAATCTCTATAGATAAGATTAAGATAACAGACGTCGCTTAGGCCTTTATATAGGAAGTCTATTAGTACTATAGCCTTCTATAGTCTATCACGTCCGACTATAGCTCTTAATTCGCTAGCTCTCTTTAGAAACAGGTCTACTAGCTACTTAGTATCTAGAGAAATCTCTTAATAGTCTACTACTTATAAACGGACGGAATAATAGAGCGCGCTAATAGTAATTTAGAAGTAGTAATACAGATCTTCTGTAACTATAATTAAGATAACTAGGTATAACTCTACTCTCTTCTAGAACTTATACTTAACTCTCGTACGAATATAATAATAGAAGTTTCCCCCTTTTTCCTCTACTATAGTTACTATAATACTTCTTTTCTCTAGCCCTAAATAGTCACGTAAGCTAACGAAGTGGGAGAAGCTATAAAGGATATCGTCCGGACGATTAGTAATACTACTAACTAGGCTATATCTACTATAACGTACGCCTAATAAGAGTAAGAATGATAAGCTAATAAGTCCCGTAGACCAGCGCCCACCTACCGCGTAGAAGACTCGATATAGTTAGACCTATAGAATATTTATACGATAAGAAGTAGTAAGAAACTTAATTAGAAAAGCGCTAAGTTCTAGATTACTCGCGTATAAGATCTCTACTAGGTAGAGTTAGCTATACCGTAGAAAACGAAAACTTACTATATAAATAAGCTCCGTCTAGTAGCTAACAATCTATTCTTATTATAGCAGATGGACGATACTAATCTAGCTGCTGTAGTTGTACGAGATAATGAAAGCGATAAAGAATACTTAGAGTAGATAGTACGAGATATCACGGACGAGAGAATAAGGCGTAGGTAAATAGAATACCTTGTTTATTAGGTGGGCTACGACGAGCCTATATAGGAGCCCGCCGCTTATCTCGCTAACACTACGGCCCTATAGTTATAGTTGTCCTATACTTAATCTGGATAATAACCTAACAGACGACTTAGAAGAAACTAGCGAAGGCAGTCCCACCTACTCTACGAGTAGAGAGTTCTCAGCACTACCCGCAGCTAGATAACCACGCTGGTTACTACTACTAGAACCGCTAGGGAGCCTCTTACGCCCACCTCCCGTATAAGAGACTACCTACTAAGTAATACTATAATAAGCTCCATAATCTTACTAGACGTAGTTAGAGTAGGCCTTACTCTACTTACTAGTAATAGACACGTAGCCAGCGAATGCAGTAAACTCCTTCTCGCCTTGTAGGACAGCAGCGCAATTATTTATATAAAAGCCGCATTAAGAGCGCCGCGGCTATATATAATAAAGGCCTTAAGGTAGAGTAGATAGCTAGTAAGAATCTACTAAGCAGTAATAGTCGTACGTATAATTATAGGTAAGTAGTCGCGAGAGCCTAGGCTAAAGACGGCATTATATGGACTGTTACCGCAAGAGCAACAGAAGTAGTTAAAAATACAGCGAATATTCTCCTACGTAAGTTAAGACTAGCTGTATAAGAAGTTAGAGAAGTATTACGTATAGAGGTAACTATATAAATATAGCATAACTTATCTGCAATGCGCTAATTAAAGATAAACTAGACATAATACTTATTTAAGTTAATAGCGCCTAGCATATTAAAAGTTAGTAGTATAGCGCCTAGCGTCGTATAAGTTAGAGCTTAATAGGTAGTATCAAAGATTTAGTTAGCCACGTTATTAATATTATTATTAGGGCTACTACTAGTGTAAAACTATAAACTATTAGTGTTTACGTTAGCCTAGATACCGCGAGAGAGTAGTTACGCTTTAGGCGGCATTATATAAGTATAGTTAGAAAGAAAGAGAAAATTATTATAGAAGTAGAGTTAAATTAATTTAGTATAGAGGAAAAAAAGCTAGAAGAGAGAGAGACAGTAGCTCTATATATTATATAGAGGGAGCGGTTACTCTCGTAGAAATCCTCCTCTACTAAAGTAAACAAACGCCGCTGCTCTACCATAAGTTAGGCAGCCGCGTGCTCCTAAGAAAATAAATAAACGCAAATATGTCTGTATAAGTAGAGAAGGGGAGTATTATAAAGGGCTGCGCCTATAATCTCTACTAAAGGGATAATATAATCTTCAACCACGTAATATACTTTCTATACAGACACGTAATTAGAAGCGAGTAGGTATAAGAGAAGTCTATACTTAGATATCTTCTCTTTTTCTTATCTTTTAGCTTCTATACGATAGGTAGAAGCATACTCGTTCACTAGGCCTCTCCGCCCATAACAGCTAATACCTATTATGCAATGGATGTTTAAAAATCATATCTTTTTAGAGTTCTTTTTTTTTATCACCCCACTGTAATAAATAGTAGAATAGCGTATTCTAAAGCGTAGATACTCTAAATAATAGTAACCTACTTACTATTACTTAGCTAAGTAAATATAGATCTTATATAACGCTCTAAATCTATAAGTATCTTTATTAAGCTAATTACGCCTATCTAAAAGCTAGTTTTATAAAAGTTATAAATATTATCTAAATATACTCTATACTTCTTATTAGTCTCTTATATAAGCTTAAAATACGCGTTAATTATCTCTAGATTCTCTTACTTAATAATTTAGTAATCTTTTACTTAATTAAAGCCTATTCTTAGCTCCTATATACACGATATAAATCGCTCTAGCTAGTTCTTACCTAAAAACTAGCTATCTTATACGCGTAGTAGTTTCTCTACTATATCTACTACTCTATATAAATAAGAAGTAAATCACTATAAGTTTAGGTTAAGAATATATGATATAATAGTTTACTATTTAGATTTAGTTAGCTTCTAGTACTTTAGCTACGTTATAAGTTAAAAGGTAATTTCTTAAAGCTACTAAAAAATTTACTAGTAATAAACGTTATAGGCTACTATTATAAAGGGCAGCGCCCATGATCTCTACTAAAGAGGATCACGTGATCTTCGACCACGTGATATACCTTCTGTACGGACACGTGATCAGAAGCGAGCAGGTATAAGAGAAGTCTGTACTTAGTTATCTTCTCTTTTTTTTATCTTTTAGCTTCTGTACGATAGGTAGAAGTATACTTATTCGCTAGGCCTCTCCGCCCATAACATAAGCTAAAAGATTACTTTAACCCTTCTTACTCTTTTCTCTTATACAGAGCGAGAGAGAATTAAGAATATAAAATAAATAAAATATAATAATAGAGCTATATAAGCCTATACTAAACCTAGAACTTAGTAATACCCTACTAAGGCCTCTAACGTACGAGGAGCTCGCAGAAAGCTAAAGCTAACTTAATATAATAAATAATCTACTCTAACGAAACCTAGACTAAATAGCTATAAGACTTAAGAACGCTAAAGGCGTACAAGAAGAACTCTAAGAGATAAAAGCCCTTTTCCTCTATATAGTATAGAGGTAAGCTACCCCTAACGTATAGACTCCTAATCTCACGCTAAGTATAGAAAGTTAATAACCTTCTAGCTAGCCTCTAGCTACGCCTACGCCTGTATAAAAGTTTAGAAAAGCTAGACTCTCTAATATTAGAATCTTTAAGAAAGACTTACACGAAGAATATACGCAGTAGAAGATATAGATCTATATAAAACTATTAGTAGATTACCTAGCTTACTCTCTAGAGTTCTACTAAGCTTACTATATAATCTTCTATATAAGAGAATTAGCTTTTTTAGTATTATAGGCTTACGTATAAAACTTTATAAGTAGAAATCTATTACCTAGCTTAAGTAAGCTTTAGAAGTAACTAGACGCGTTCTTTAAAGACCCTTTAATTAAGCAAAAAGCTCTATAGTATCTCCGTATAACTAAGTAAGAAAAAGGCGAGTTTCTTCTCTACGTACGAGCTTTTAATCTAAAGTTTAATAAAGCTAGTTTTAGATAAGATAACGACGCGCTAAAAATTAACTATCTTAAGAATTCTCTTAATAGGAAGCAACTACGCTACTAAGCTAGATACTAGCCTCCTTTAAACGAGACGTACGACGCCTTTATTTATTAACTTAGGAACACTTAGAAGAATCTTAAGATAATTAACTAACTCTTATCTAACGCGATCTCTTACTTAACTTCTCTTTCTACGTCTACTCTAGCTACTGTGGACGAAATGGACTGAACGCCTAATATAGGCGCTATGCGTCCCCGTATAAGAAACGAGTACTAGAGTATATAAAACTAAATTACTTAACGTAAGGAGGAGAGTAGCTATCTACGCTATAGTATCTACGGCTACCTCGTATAATAGTGTAAAGCAGCAGTCTTAAAACGCACGCGTAAGCTAGAGACCGTAATAAAAGTCTTAGCTACTACTTTAGAAGATAAGAGCTTAGACAAGGGAAAAGAGGAGCCCTAGTCTAAAAACGCCGACTAGAGTAGCTAAAGCAGGTTAAGTAGGTCGTACGACCTATCTAAGAGCTACTTTACTAACTACAGCCTACTTAGCTAATATCTATAGACGTAATTATTAATCTTTTAAAAAACGCTACTACTATAATTAATAATAGGTACTATACTTATACGATAGTATATAAAAGACTTATACGAGAACTTAATCTACTACGCGTATTTATCTCTACTAGAGAGATTAAAGGTATTAATAACTAGAAGAGTACTATAGGAGCTATTACTTAATTTACTATAGACGTTGAAGAGATTAAGCGAAAAGCAGCCACTTTTATTACTACGTCTACGTATAAGTACGATATTATCTTAGAGAAGACCTAGCTTAAAGATATAAAAGGTGTTATTAATATAGTTAAATAAATACTTCTTTTTCTACGTTACGATCTCTCTATACCTAGCATAGAGAGAACTAAACTACTATAGAACTTCGCTATAATCTTAGCAGCCACCTTTTAGACCTATATATAATAAAGCTAAAAATAGCTAGCTCTATAAGTCTTCGCTACTAGTCTTTAGAATATTAAGAAAGCTCCCCGCCTAAAGACACAGCTAACTATAGTAGAAGTAACTAAGTTACTTTCTTTATACTTACGACTATACGCCTCTCTATTTACTCTAAAGAAAGAAAATGAGCTCTCGCCTCTACGAGGCCCAGACGTTAACTATAAGATTAAACTAATTCTTAAGAATAATAGAAAGCTACTAAAAGTCCTATACAGACCTCTCTATAATATATCTAAAGATAAACTACTAGTACTACGTAAGATACTATATAAGTTACTTAAGAAAGAGTTTATCCGCGTAAGTAACTCCTCTACCGCGTTACTAGTCCTCTTTATACAAAAACCTAGGGGAGGACTAAGATTCTACGTAGACTACCGCGCCCTAAATGCGCTAACTTATAAGAACTATTATCCGCTACCTCTTATATAGAAGACGCTAAATTAAGTTAGATAAGCAAAGTAGTATATAAAGCTTAATATTATAGCTACCTTTTATAAAATTTAGATTACTAAGAGCTAAGAATAGATAACTACTTTCCGCACCCAGTTTAGGTCGTATAAGTAGCTAGGTACTCCTTTTAGACTTACTAACGCTCCTAGTACATTCTAGCGCTATATTAACTAGACGCTACGCGAGTTTCTAGACAATTTCGCTTCCGCCTACTTAGACAATATTCTAATCTATATAGATAGCTTAATATCCTAACATTATAACTACGTATAGTAAGTAATTAAACGTCTATAAGCTGCGGGACTACAGCTTAAACTTAAGAAGTATAAGTTTAATGTCTAACATACGAAATACTTAGAATTTATTCTTAAAGTAGAGAAAAGCATCTTAATAGATACAGAGAAGATAAGAGCTATTTAAGAATAGAAAGCTCTAGCTACTATATAAGGCGTAAGAGAGTTTCTTAAGTTTACTAATTTCTACTACAAATTTATCCCTAACTTCTTAAGACTAGTAGAACCTCTTATACAGTTAATAAGAAAAGACGCTAAATTTAAATAGAGCTAAAACTAAGAGCTAAGCTTTACCACTCTTAAGGAAGCTTTTCTCTCTAATAAAGTATTAGCTGCCTTTAACCTAGATAGGCAGATAGTAGTAGAGTATAACTTATCTAGATAAGTAATAGGTACTATACTTCTATAAGAAGACGACAAAAATACTCTACGTATAATAGCTTACTTCTCTCAAAAGCTACTAGTTTATAAAGTAAACTACCTAATCTATAATAAGAAGCTACTAGCGGTAATCTACTACTTAAAAGAGTAGAACGCTAAACTACGAGGTATATAAGAATTCGAAGTAGTTATAGACTATAAGAACTTAGAATACTTTACCTATAAGTAAAAGCTCTCTAAACGCTACGTACGATAGAACTTAGAACTAGCCTACTTCCTAAATATAAAACTCTACTACCGCCCTAGTAAGAAGAACGTATAGGCGGACGCTTTATCTAGACAAGACTAAGATATATAGAAGAACGACCTAGATAAGCATTCAGTATTAAGAGAATTTATTATACTAGTTGTAAAGGGCTGCGCCCGTGATCTCTACTGAAGAGGATCACGTGATCTTCGACCACGTGATATACCTTCTGTACGGACACGTGATCAGAAGCGAGCAGGTATAAGAGAAGTCTGTACTTAGTTATCTTCTCTTTTTCTTATCTTTTAGCTTCTGTACGATAGGTAGAAGCATACTCATTCGCTAGGCCTCTCCGCCCATAATATAAGCTAAAAGATCACTTTAACCCTTCTTACTCTTTTCTCTCGTACGGAGCGAGAGAGAATTGAGAATGCAAAACGAACAAGATATAACGATGGGGCTACATGAGCCTATGCCAAACCCAGAACCTAGTAACGCCCCGCCAAGGCCTCCGACGTACGAGGAGCTCGCAGAAAGCTGGAGCCAACTTAATGCAACGAATAATCTACTCCGACGAAACCTAGACTAAATAGCTATAAGACTTAAGGACGCTGAAGGCGTACGAGAAGAACTCCAAGAGATGAAAGCCCTTTTCCTCCGTACGGCACAGGGGCAAGCTACCCCTAACGCACAGACTCCTAATCTCACGCCGAGTATGGAAAGTCAGCAACCTTCTAGCCAGCCTCTGGCTACGCCTACGCCCGTACAAGAGTTTGGAAAAGCTAGACTCCCTGATGTTAGAATCTTCGAGAAAGGCTCACACGAAGAATATACGCAGTGGAAGATGCAGATCCGTACGAAAC
>NW_006911910.1:1087419-1090684 GCF_000338995.1 Bipolaris sorokiniana ND90Pr | reverse complement strand
TAACGCCTTACTCAAGATAATGCCCGATGGCAGTCTGAAGTACAACCAGCCGGAACTAGCTAAGGTAGCTAAGGTGGCCGAGCAGGTAGAAACGCTACAACAGCAATGGCAGCAGCGAGCAGCCAGCTGGCAGTTCGAGCCCGACGAAGCAGGCTCCGACGAACTGTTGAACGATGAACGAGAGTACCGAGATATGATTTCGAAGAATCGAACATATGTACCTCCACGCATGAGATCGAGTCTCATACAGGAACTGCATGAGTCCCAGGAATACGGACACGCAGGGATCGAAGAAATGGTTAGACGACTAGCTAAGGTGTTTGCGATACCACGCTTGCGAGCGAAGGTGCAGGAAGCACTAGGCAACTGTTTGGCATGTCACCAGAACAAGCCCAAGAGACATAAGCCCTACGGCCTGTTACAACCCCTACAGCCACCATCTAGACCATGGACAAGTATAACAATGGACTTCATAGTGAAGCTCCCGAAATCGTTGGAACCAGGATCAGCTCGATTTTGCGACACAATACTAGTAATCGTGGACCGATTGACTAAGGCAGCAAAGTTTGTGCCTACGGAAGAGACTATTACGGCAGATGAATACGCGTACGAAGTCACTAAAGCACTAGTGTCAGAGCATGGGATACCTGAAGAGTTCATCACCGATCGTGATAAACTATTTACGTCTAAATACTGGAGTACATTCCTGGCGAAGTTAGGTGTTAAGAAGAAGCTTTCGACAAGCTTTCATCTAGAAACAGACGGCCAGACGGAAAGAACGAACCAGACATTAGAGCAGTACTTACGGATGTACGCCAACAAATTGCAGGATAACTAGGTAGAGTTGCTACCGACAGCGCAATTGGCCTATAATAGCACGAAATCTGCAATAACGAAGCACTCGCCGCACTACGCGAACTACGGATATGAGCTGGTTGCTTATCAAGACCCAAGGGACATTGAAAGTATCGCGGTAGGAGCAGACGATAAAGCGAAGCTTATGCAAGAACTGCACGAAGAATTAAGTAAGAATATAGCTTAACGAAACCTCACGACATCTAAAGCAGCGAATAAACTAAGGATTGAGGGACTAATCTTTAAGAAGGGGGACAAAGTTTTCTTATCACAATAAAACCTGAAAACTAAATGACTATGCAGAAAATTGGACAACCTCCGAATAGGACCGTTTGAAATCCTAGAGGAAATAGGAAAAGTAAACTATAAGTTGAAACTCTTATAAGGCATGCGGATCCACCCTGTCTTTCACAAGAAACTTCTGGAACCAGCACCTCCAGATGCCGAGCTAGCAACGGACATAGAGCTCGAAGACGACGAGTACGAGGTCGAGGAAATTAAGGACCTACGGAAAATCGGTAGTTAGTGGAAGTACTTGGTCAAGTGGTAAGGATGGCCCGAGAGCCATAATACTTGGGAACCTGAAGGAAACCTAACGAACTGCAAGTCACTGGTACGTGAATACCACCGGAAGCACCCGGAGAAGCGAGGGGCAACCCCTTAGGGAAAAGGAAGGAATAATCAAAGGAAGGATCGAAGGAGTCAGCCTGTAACCAGCCCAGATCAGCCGATGGTTCGGATAGCGGTGGTTCGACAACAGGAAGGCCCGTACCAGGGGCAGAGTTCCCCTCGGCCTGCTCTTTCGCCCGATCCTGAAGATTCAAGATGGCAAGATCCCGATCAGCAAACTCTTGCTCTCGTGCCTCGGTCTCCAGAAGCTCGCGACGAAGACGAGAAGTTTCTGCAGCCGCACGAGAGGCCTCAGCAGCGGCCAGAGCCTGACGCTCCTCAGCACGCGCAATCTCCAATCGTTTTTTGCGCTTTTCGGCTTGAACCTTATCCCACTCCTCCTCAGACACGAAAAGACTGCACGCAGCAGTAACAGAAATACAGCTAGCATAACGCCCAGTGGCAGTATCTACGAAATAACGAAGGTTCTTCTCTTCACAGCGCTTACAACGAAAGGTCATTTCGTTCCCCTGCTCTTTTACACGGTTAGCACGAGCGCGACGCTCGGAAGTTGAATCCTGGGCACGAATACGGCGAGAAGATTGGACCTTGGGCATGGTTAGGAAGGCTACGAGGCAGAGACGGCTACAACGAGTGGACGGGCTCTGACCTTATATGCAGCCGGCGTCTCAACACGCGGCACGGGGAAACGATATTCTAGGGTATCGGGACGATAGCCCTAAGAGGGGAGGTAATGTTATAAGTAATAAGAAGAATTCTCTCCTTAACAAGTAACGAGATGGCTGAAGGCCTATGGACGTCCACGCTAGAAGGTAATGATCATCGCGGGGCGAGGATCACGTGATTGACATCACGCCAAGACGACCGTCAGACGCTAGTATGTGATGGCAGCAATCCTTTGATGGCAGCCATCAGGACATTAGGCTAAGCAACGGAAAAGTCGTGATGGCAGTGATGGCAGGACTGGAAGCAATGAGGATATAAGGATGGATGGATTTTATTATTACTCTTGTTGTGGTCAACTCAAATTGTACTTTCTTACTAGTATCCTTACTTAACAAGATTGTCACAAGTTAGTCTATTAAATAGATTAGTCTTGTTAAACCCTCCTTAAGCACGCTAACTCTACTGCATCGCCAGACAAGCCTCACGGAACACTAACGTAATACTCACCTGCCTTAGTGCGGACTAGGATAGAGAAGTATAGACCCTTACCCCGTGTAACAGAAGGATCGCTATGGGGCTTAGGATCACGTGACTTAGTATTTTGCTAAGAAGGGATATCTCGCTAAGAAGGTAGATGCTATAACATCTAGAGATGTTAGGGACATCTAAAGTATCTCTAGATGCTAGAATATTTAGAAGATGTTACAGATGTTAGAACTAGAAGTAACGAGAATATAAGGATAGATAGATTTTATTATTTACTCTTATTGTAGTTAACTTAAATTATACTTTCTTACTAGTTACTTAACTTTATAAGATTAATACTTATTAATCTATTTAATATAGATTAGAAATTGTTAAATCTATTGTTATCTATCTTATAAGTACGCCACTCTACTGTATTGCCAGACAACTACCTTACGGAGCTATTCACCTACCCTGCTCGCCCTAACCCGGATCGAGTTTAGAGAAGTATAAGCACCCCACCCCGTGTAACATATAGTAGTAATAAAAACACTAAAATCTACTATTTCTTATCGCTCTCACTACTATATTAGGCGGTGTCTAATACCCTATATAAAACCAAAAATAAAGAGAGGTAAGTTTAATATAT
>NW_006911910.1:1064864-1087112 GCF_000338995.1 Bipolaris sorokiniana ND90Pr | reverse complement strand
AGATGTTAGAACTAGAAGTAACGAGAATATAAGGATAGATAGATTTTATTATTTACTCTTATTGTAGTTAACTTAAATTATACTTTCTTACTAGTTACTTAACTTTATAAGATTAATACTTATTAATCTATTTAATATAGATTAGAAATTGTTAAATCTATTGTTATCTATCTTATAAGTACGCCACTCTACTGTATTGCCAGACAACTACCTTACGGAGCTATTCACCTACCCTGCTCGCCCTAACCCGGATCGAGTTTAGAGAAGTATAAGCACCCCACCCCGTGTAACATATAGTAGTAATAAAAACACTAAAATCTACTATTTCTTATCGCTCTCACTACTATATTAGGCGGTGTCTAATACCCTATATAAAACCAAAAATAAAGAGAGGTAAGTTTAATATATATATTTTAAATATATATTTGTATTTTTCTTTTAATATTTAATAATACATTTCTACCTAAGTATGTTAAATTGTAGAGCTAATTTAAAACTATTTAGGCTGGAGTTTTTAGCAAGATAACGCTAAGATCTATATAGCTAAGAACGTTCTAGAGTGGTTTCAGCGTAACTATATTAGACTTTTTAAGCATCCGCTATATAGCCCAGATCTTAACCTAATAGAAAACGTATGGAGCTTACTTAAGGACCGGCTTACTAAGCTACCTAGTAGGTCTCTTGGCGTTGGCTCTATAGATGAGAGTATAAATACTTTTATTAGCGCAATTAAACAAGAGTGGGCTAATATTCTACAAAGAGATATAGATAATTGTATCTTATCTATAGAAAACTGATATACTAGAGTAGTAGAAGCACGAGGCTGGTATACAAAGTATTAGTTAGTAGCTAGAAGATAATTGAAAAAATCTTGTTTTAAAATAAAGTATTTCTATATCACAAAAAATTAATAGATAATATGTCTCTATCTTAATATATGTTATATATCTCACTAATCTAACTATATATAGCACTTGTTAGTATATAGGATCTAAAAATAGCAGCGCGAAATATTTAGTTAGAATCTAGAAAAATTACTTCTCGAACTTTAGCATGTTTTGTAGCCAGGAATAAGCTTACTAAGCATTACGTAATATAGTCATTATAAACTACTTGATATCTAGTTTTCAATGGACTAACCCGTTTAAGTATAGGTGCTCTATAAGCTGAGTTATCATCTTTTAAAAACTATTACTTTTTTAACTACGTTTTTTTTTTGTCACCCCCCTGTAATATTGTAGCACTGTTGACGTAGCAAAAGTGGCTTATCTTAGTGAGATAGTGCACTTGGTCTATTTTTTTTTTCAGTTACACCAATCGATTGAGAGCAAGGGAGCTATACGAATAAAACAGGAAGCCATAGAGGCCTGTTCCGTTATGCGGTTGTGTCTACGCTTCACATACCTTTCTCGGGTAAAGCATTTCTGCTTTGCATTGCATTCAAACTTATTTAGGTTGTAATGGAAAATGGAGGTGCTGTTCAATTAGAGCTCTATTTTGTTGTGATATGCATATATAAGAAAGTACCCATCTAGTGCAACTTCTGCATGTACAGTATGTGTCTTCCTAGAACACCATGCCTCACGTAAGTCCCAATTGGGTAGTTAAGTGTAAGATGTTAGAAATCTCCATATATTGCGGTGTAACAGTGTAATAGGCTGTTTGATCTTTCAAGCCCAGCAAATACAAAAAAAACTTTTCGATTGTCGGGCACTCCGAGAGTAACTGCAAAGAGCACATTGTGGCCATTACTGGGTACTAGAAAAAATTTGAAGCTAGCTACGTACTGCTAAGCTTGTAATTCCCATTTTCTCTCAAGCTGCAGCCTTGGCAGCCAAACAGCAACAAGCCACTCCCCTCTTTGCTATCAAGGCACAGCAGCATGGTTGAAACGTTCCCGGAAGACACCATCGGAAGCTACAATCCACATGCTGTTGAGCCGTGGCCGCTACACGATCTCGATCTGCCCTTTTTTAAAGCTGCGTACAAGGGCGACAATGCCCAGGTCATGTCTCATATTGCATCTAGTGTAGACGTCAATGCTCGCAGCAAATGCAATTGTACACCGCTTCAACTCGCAATCCACGGAGACCATGGAGATACTGTTCGCATACTACTGTCTGCTGGAGCAGATGCAGCCTTACTGGAAGACATCGAACCAAATTCAATACATCCTGTTGATGCTATCAATGGGGCCGCATGGCTTGGTGCCCATCATGCGCTGAAAGCGCTAATGGATTTCGGAATTAAGACGCCGTGCAGCGCTCTTCATTTGGCTGCATCTCTGAATCGCGTAGATTGTATGCGCGCGATTGCGGAGAAGCTGGGACAACATGACTTTTCCGACGCACCGAAACTGGAGGGTTGGATTACGGCGTTGGATCGAGCGGCACTGTGCTGGCACGATGAGGCAGTTAAACTCGCCTTGGTGCATGTTACAAGGATTGTGGCAGATTTGGACTCAGAGAACCGATCTTGTTTGAGTTCTGCACTTGTAAGCGCAGCGCGCGAGGATGATTGTATTGACCGATGTCGATGGGATATCAGTCGACCTGGGAGGCGATTGCGTATTATGCAAAGCCTTATCACAGCTGGTGCGGATGTAAATTGGGAGGAGCCAGAGGGATGGCTGTCCCAGCATAGGCCAGTCCCAGGACTGAATGTGTTCTGGACTTTGCTTGAAGATGGTCTGTCATCCCCTAGAGATGAGATTCTTCTTCTTCTAAGTAATGGGCTGCAACTCGAGAAGGCGCGTGCCGATAATGGCCGTACACCACTATTCGGCCTTGTTTATGAGCAGCAACACGATATAAGTCTCGCCGAAGCATTCCTTACTGCAGGAGCAAAAGCAACTGCTAAAGACGCTAACCTGGATACATCTCTACATTTCGCCGGCAATCGTTGCTTTGCGGAGCTACTGTTCAAGTTCGGTGCACAAGTTTCTGCAGAAGATCGTGACGGCTTTACGCCGCTTCATATGGCCTGCAGATACCGGCGCCCAGATGTCGCAGAGTTTCTTCTATCGAAAGGGGCCACGGTTGATGCGACTACCAGTGAAAAGCAATGGACACCACTTCTACTCGCAACAGATCCGAGGAAGAACGATACATGTATCGAAGATCGGGAACAGCACGAGAAGCTCATCGAACTTCTTTTCGCGCATGGTGCGAATGTGCAGGCCACTACTTCAGACGGACGAACAGTACTCCATAATGCGGCACGCGCCGGCAACCTCGACCTCGTGAAGTATGTGGTTGACCATGGCGTGGACGTTTGCGCCGTCACGTCAAACGGGAAAACGGCTTTGCATTTGGTTGGCAACTTGTCACGTCCACACGACCCCCAGATAGCCCAAAGGCTTGCGATTATACACTTTCTTCTTGAGCATGGTGCCGATATCAACGCCCAAGATCAGGCAGGATCAACACCATTGCACGATTCCTGGTCCTGCGCTCACTACTACGTCCATAGCTCCTTTCAGTATGACTGCCGCTTCAGCCCCGATCTCTTCAACTTGCTCCTGAATAAAGGCGCCGATAAACTTGCGAGAGACGAACAGATGCGAACACCAACTGAGCTCATTGATCGCGAGAAATGGATGTTGGACGAGGACGGTTTTGTATGTGCAAAACTCAAGCCAGTTAGAAGCCCTCCTAGGAGAGGAGGAAGAGGAAGAGGGAACTGAATGCAGTGAATCTCGGAACACGTGTGAACTATTCGTATACTTGGAATACTGTAGACGTGTTTGTACAGAAGCACGCATGGCGTCTCGACACGGAAAACGAAGCCTCCACGCCTCGATATCATGTCCTGGTATGTATTTGATCTCTATAGCAGCAGCAGCTACCTCTTCATTGTGAGTAGATTGACTATGACCTCTACCACTCAAGGATAATCAGCAGATCACAATCCTGTAAGAGAGCTGGATGGTCGGGCGATTCATAATAGCAGGAGATATTAGTATAAGAGATGGTTTATTTATGCATAAAACTTGAACAACGATATATTTTGCTCAAAGCGCTAGTTATGAATATTTGTTTCATGCCACTCAGCTAGCGTATAGTCACGTGACAGTCACCAGAATGCCTAAACATAGGTCCAGCTTATGATTGATTAAGATCCACTTCGTGGATATGTCGGAGAAGTTTGGCGGTTTGCTCTTCATCTCAAAGGATAGATGGATATAAATTGCGGTGATTGACTATAGGCTTGCTTTCTGGGAATACCAGGTGAGGTACAGTATTCGTTCTATCAAGCATGTTAGGTACCTCTTGGCTACAATACGTAGTTATAAGAAAAAGTAGCTTGAGGTGTCTACAAGGCACTCGAATCCATTCTTCACAAAACACAGTAATGCTGTATTTACGGAATGCACTGCGTGATGAAATTCAAAAGTGCTTCAGCATACCCTCCCAGATTCCAAGACAGACAGTCACCATCGCCTCGCCATCATACCTCGCCTCCGCTCTCACCAATCCTCCCTCTCCCGTCGTACCCACCCAAACGTTCTCGAACAACCCCCAACCCCACACACCACGTCGCCATACGTACGTTTCATCGCAGCCTCCCAGCTCACCACGCCTCACTCGCCTCGTCATCCGCACAAAATGTCGTCACGCGCATATGCCATGCTGTTCTGAAACAAGCTTGTACTCGTAGTATGACTCCACGTAACCGTACGGCGGAGTGGGTCAGCGGATAACGGGAAAAGGTGCGTGTGCGTGTTCGGTGTCTCTTTGGCTGTCGGGCCTTGGCGGCTGGTTACACGTCAAGAAGGAATCTGCCGGCAGGCTATGCCTGTTTAGGACAAGGCGGTGAGAGATACAGGGCGCTGAGTTTGGGAATTTGGGGCGGGAGGGGCTGCTGCATGGTGCGTGGGGCGGGTAAGTAGGTCTGAGGTGTTCGAGCGGGAATGATGTGGGTGTATGTGGTGGTGGGCTAGATTGGGAGGTTGGTCGTGTGCGTAAAGGGCTGTTGTTTGTTACGGTGTGTTTTAATCTTTTTTGTTTGAACGGTCTGTTTCGGGTTCTTTGAATGACATCCCTGGCTATAGTGGAATCTCAATGGAGAAGGAGTACCTAGTATAATACAAAGCGTATGTGCTAAGGTTTTCATATGACAGTTTGACACGTGCTCTATCAACGCGTACCTACACGCGCCGAACATTCAACCGTACCGCACTTGCTTTGAATCACACATGTCAAGTTGTCATGGACGCATCAGGCTGACAAGCTGTCAGGGTCTTATAGGCTGTCCAACCCTCCATAGCCCAGACCCCGTAGATGGGCTCCATAATATCTTTGATAGTTGCCCATCCACACTTGTCGGAAGCCTGCCATGGCGCTCTTGAGCCTGTCCAGCAGTTCATCATCTTGCTGCCGGTCTGCTTGGGTGGCTCGGGGAAAGAACTTGGCCCGCAGAACGTGAAACCAAAAGGTAGACTCGACAGTTGCCATAAGTCCTAGGCTAGCATATACCGTGTAGCGTACTACAGGTCGAGCCTCACGGAGATGGTGGACGAGGTTGATAGATGGGAGCGAAGGGTTCTGGGCAAGTTGTTCTGGCTTTGGTGATGGCGGGGTGGGGTGCTGATAGGGCCGCGCCCTGACAGTGGCAGACCCTGCTTTTTCGCGCACCTGTTGGAGCGCATTGAAGGCCGGATTGGTGGGTAGTCTGCTTTTGGCAAGTTTCGGTGAGGCCCGCAGAAACGCCATCTCATTGGTCGCGTGGTGTTGAGACGGAAGAGACGGTCAAAGATGAGATGAGATGCAACTTTGTTCTCGTTCCAACTCACATGGCCTGCCTGCCTACCTAACTATCTACCTACCTTTATCTGCCCTCGAGACGTTGCATTGCTCGCCCTCTGTCGCATGTCTCAGTCGTGTTCTGTGTTGAAGGGGCAGCCGCCAAGAGGCAGCATGTTTGTTTTGGGTCTAATTCTGCGAGGTTATTGGGAGTAGCATTGGCGCCGGCAATCTCAGAGTTTGTGCAGGGGAGCGGCGCTGGTGCTAGGGGGGTCGCGTTAGCGGCATTGGCGGTGTCGGGCTGCCTATTGCGAGCATGATGACGATGATGATGCGGTTTCACGACACCAGGCGGATCGCGAGGGGCGCAAGAGTGGCCATGGTGGGTGCGTGGGCGTGTGCGCCGCCTACACATGTCTCTGGCAGCATTGCGGCGAGTGGGAGGCAGACGGCGGGCGCAAAAGGCGGTGGCTGGCGTTGGGCGGGGAATTGCTGTGCTGGCAGGGACACCTGGGCTAGTGGGGAGTGGTGGCCCGCTGCCGATAGTCAGTCAGGAACACAATAACACCACGCGCCGTGCCTCGACGGCTCATCCATTCCCTATCCATAACTTTTGTTCTTTTTTTCCTCGCTCCCCCTTTATTGCTCTCCACTCTTCCCGGCAGGCCAAATCTCCCGGGACTTGAGTGGCGCCGCCAACAACATCCATTGCACCGGCTTTACTATTATTAACCAAACAGTATTGATAACCAGCGCCCGTGTTTACGCCAGACAGAGAGAGGAGGGGTCGCATCCATGGACGCCGTCGGCCTTGGCTTAAGTGGCATTCCAGGCCCGCCTCGCTGCTGCTGCGGAAACCATGATTGTGCTTTCCTGGCTTACAACGGTCGCCTGCTCGAAGGTTTAGAAAGAGACGTTTCCAAGGCTGCTCAACTCGGCCAAGTATGTGCGCCCGTCAACTTGCCATCACTGGCCACTGCCCGCGCCTGCCGCTAACTTTTGCCCTGCAGGCTCTCCTAGTCCGCCACGAGGCCTATGTAGCCGACTCGGAGCGCGAGCGCAGAGAAATGATTGCCACGATTGAGAATCTCGAGCGGGACAAGAGGCTGCTCGAGACTCAGAATGCCCAGTCCATCAAGACCAACCGCGACCTCCTCGACCAGCTCGAGCACTTGAACAACACCGTTGCCGAGTCCGACGCCCACATCCAGGCCCTCGAGGACACGCTGCGATCGACCGAAGACGAAATCGGGCGCCTCGGCTCCCTGGCTGCACGAACCCAGTTGCTCGAGAAACAGCTGATTGATCTCGAAAAGGAACAGTCTCAGCTTCAGCGCAGCCTCGATGCCAAACTCGTCGACGAGCGGACTGCCATCCAGCGATGGAAGGCGGCCGAGCGCACCATTGGAGACCTCCAGGACCAGATTGACCGTATCGAAAAGGAATCCCGAGCCGAGCGCCAGCGACACCATGAGGTCGTCGCCCGCATGGAACGCCGCATGGCCGTCGAAAGCGAACTCAACTCTGCTGCAACCCGGCTCAAGGCAAAGGCAGGCCACGACAAGGGCGGCAACGGTGTCGTCTCTCACTTCGTAAAGGACATTCTACTTGACAACGCAAATCTACAACACGGTATCATGGAACTACGCGAAATGCTCGGCAACTCAAACGAAGAGGTGGAGCGTCTCCGAGACCAGCTCAGGGACCACCAGCCCACGTCGCCCTCGCAATCCGGAGAAATCACAAGCCCAACGCTACAAAAGGAACTCGAAATGGAACAGGAATCACTTAGTCAAGAACTGCACATACACCACCACTTCCATGGCCCAAAGACGCCCAGGAATCCATCAAAGGGACCGGCCCGGGGCAGGTCCAAGAAGAAGCGATTTACTCTGACTCCCACTCACTTCGACCCACCGCCGACGCTCGAGCGCTCCTCCACCGCTGCCATCCTGAACCAGACTGCTGTCACAGTGCCCAACTCGCATCGATGGTCTCAAGCCTCCACACTGGGCCCAGGCTCATTTGCGGGCTCGCCTGTCTCCGACTCGCGCCGCGGATCCATGTACGATCGTGTCTTTAGCGAGGCATACGACTCGTCACGCCCAACCAGCCCTCCAGACTCCATTTGCTCTCCCATGTTCGGCTCTTCCAAATCGAATGACTACAGCTCAGATCATGACGTTGTGCCGTCTCTCGGTCGAAGACGCTCGGGCACGCTCGACCAAGGCAAGAACGTCATCAGGCACTCGCGTCGCAAGTCTCGTGGTCTCATGCCTCCGAGCCTGTCCAACATGCGCAGTTCCAGCACACCCATTTCCTTTACTACCAAGAGCAGCCCCGCCAGCGCCGTCATCTCGGCTGTCAGCCCCGCAAACTCATTTACAAACGATAGTTTCTCCCTTTCGCCCGCTATGCAGACCGAGCCTCAAGCCGCGATACCCGAGGAGTGTGAGGAGGCTGCTTTGTCAACAGCCGAACCGTCTATCGCCAACTCTGCAGAGTTTGAGCCTGACGAGCTTGTGTCGCCCATTTCCGCGATGCGTCCGTCACTACATCGCCACGCCTCGCACTCATCCCTCATTTCAATATCTGGCATGGATATCCATACGCTACAGTCACGACCCTCGCAGCTCATGTACTCTTCTCCACGTTTTGCAGGCGTTGGTCTTGCTGGATCCGTCGGACCAGAAGTTGCGTGGGGCGCTACCGCGTACGGCACCTTGTCGAGCAAGGCAACCGATGGCAGCATGCTCAGCCGCACCATGCTGAGCATTGCAAACCAGAAGCGCGGCCCCCGCAAGAGCGATGGCCACCAGCCCACCACCAGCCCTGGCATCACCCAGAAAGTAGGCGGCTGGGTCTTTGGCAAATGGGGCGCTACCCCCGCTCCTCCATCCGAGTCTGCTACTCGCCCCCCATCCGTCTTGAGCCAGCAAACGCAATCGAGTGCTGACACTGGTTCCTCCAAGGAAGGATCCGAGAGCTCCAAGAAGACCAAAGACAAGGCCAAGGCGAGGGCCAGCGGCGTCAATCAGACCGGTCCTATTTGGGGCGTTTTCGGTGACGCACCTGAAACTCCTGCAAAGGTCGTAGTACAAGACTACGACGCCGAAGCCCTCGGCGATGCATTGGTTGATGCTGAGAAATAATTTTTTTTGGCTTCTTTTTTTTGTTTTCTCCTTTGTTTCGCTCAACGATCGCAAATCGTTTCATGACCCTTTATACACATTTTTTAGCCACGTTTTTTGTTCGTGCATTCTGGCGACTCACGCAACGGCATCACATCACGATAGACTTGCATTATAACCGGCGTTTTCTTCTTCCTTTTTTTTACAAGGGGTTTCTCCTTGCGTCTCTCGTTCATATCAGGAGACTGCGAATGAATGGGTATGGGTATGGCGTGATGATTATATGCGAGAAGATTACCAGATATGCGGAGGGATGGAGGGGAGAAATCGATCAAATCGATACCCAGGGTATATACATTATATAGATACGTATGCGGGTATATATATACATATGTATACATGGCCATATACTTCGATGTGCAGATTGTGGTCTTCAAGCTCGCTTCTATTGATATCTTTCCCGTGATGCCCTTGCCATGGAGTTAGCATACGATTCAAGGATACATCAGAGCGCTTTCCACAAATATGAGAAGAGTTTTTTAAATCTATGTCTGTTGCTACCAGGACCTAGCCCCTGACTCCCTTTTTTTTAAAGTTACATGTATTTTTAATAAGTGTAACTAGCTTCAAATAGAAGCACATGCAGTGATACCATGGGCATCCCGCTAGCTAATCATATAAACACTTAGTGTCTCTTCTCCACATCGGAGAGATTTCCTCGAAACACGTGCGTGCGTGATCAGCGATGCTGGGGAAATGCTACATCGAATCCCCTTCCGCAACAGGGATCTTCCTGGCTCCTAGATCCATGATGATGCCTGTAGAGTGTATAATACCCGGCTTGGAAATACTTCTGTTCAGTCAATAACGACCATTACTCTTGCCTTTTTGACCAGAGGCACCCGGTTGTTGACGACCTGTGTGTGCTGCCGGATCTCGTCTTCGGAGTCATCTTCTAGATCTGCAATACGGCTCCGCTTCTTGCTATCATTTTTGTCCTGGCCAGATTCTCTTGACTTGGCCGCCCGGACTGGCAGTGTAGGTGCCATGAAACGCTGTAATCGACCACCCAACACGTTGTCCAGACTGGGCTTCACATCCTCGCTCTCATTATCGTTCGCGTTCGCTGCATCGAGAATGCGGTATTGTTTGCGGAGCGCCTTAACATTGTGTTCTAGGTTGAACCTAGAAACATCTAACCCGTTGATAGTACGGAGCCCCAATGCCTCGGCTCGATCATCACCCCAGTACCACGTAGCATCGGCAGTTTGTGCGATGCGTTCGTCGTTTCTTCGAGAAAATGCACGCGCGTCAATCAAAGCCTGTCGACCGAGATCGAGGCTGAGTGTTGTATCATGAGAATCATACCCAAGAAGGTGCGCCATGGCATTACGCTCGTACAAGCGACCAGCAACACGAGCGTAGGGGATGGCGAGCTCCTTGTCTGGCGGATGAAGAGGATAGAAATTCCCATAGTCTCCGGCTGCTCTGGGGATCCGAGCATTAGATACCCATCGTTTGTCTGACCTAGAAGCATCGCTCGTGTAGGCGGTACCATACAACCAAATTGCCGAGTTGAAGGGCCGTCCTTCATCGTAGTCATTGGTCGAGGCCTTGTCCAAATTTGACCATTTTAGCCGGATGGATTTGATGCTCATGATATCGGTGCAGACAGCCTGATCAGACTTGGTTGGAAGAAGACGGACGGTATCACCCACAGCAAGCATCTCTGAGCCGACAAAGATGCCGTGGCAGTATATCGTCGCTTCTGGCCATGCTCCTCGAAAGCGATGTTTTCCTACAAGCGAGATTGTCGAAGTCAAAGCCAAAGCATTCTTGATACTTGGGTGCCAAAGGTCTTGATCTACATGATGCAGAAGCTCTTTCCAAAGAAAGAAAGGACGGCTTTGGCGCAATGAGATGTACTTGTACCGCTTTGACAAAGACTTGTCCGGATTATTTGGATTGGGAATGAGCTCTACTCTCATGTCAGAGCACGACCCGTTCGAGTTCTTGGTTGGGTCTAAGAGGTCAGTAGTCGGCGTTTGGGCCACCTCTGTTACTAGACCAGCCTCCCAGTGTGGGACATCGAGGAACTCATCCGTCTGCTCGTGACACAAGCACAGCTCGTTAGTGATGGCATGTCTCGTAACCGTAACTCCATCAGCCAGATGGCGGATGAACATGACAATGTCTCCTTTGCGCGGAATCCATTGCTCTTGAGATTTGAGAGTCTGCAGTAGCTTCGGGATGCTTTCCTGTTCCGCTCGCCAATCAGGACTCAAAGGCTCTTCAATGAGCTGATCAATGCATTTGTGGCTTCGGAGCTTTTCAACTAGGTTCCGATAGACGTCGGGTGTACCATCTTGGTCGGTCCTGGTCAAATCGTGACCCGGGCTCAGCTTCTTGGGTCTTCCTTGGCTTGTGGGGCGAGAGATTATAACCATGGCGGGAGTTGGTTGGACGCGGTGGGTGCTGCTGGGTCGGCTCTGAAGAGATGCAGAAGCTGAAACATTAGATGAGCTAGCAGAACTTCTGGGGCGGGAGCTGTTGGACATAGCGCGGGGAAGGCCTGAGCCGCCGCGACAGACAGTACAGGGACACCCTATGCTGTTGCCGCCATTGTGCATGAGATATTCGAAGTGGGGAAAAAATCGGTTGGGAGAGTCGAATTTCTTATGACTGGGGTGTCCGAACAGATACTTGTCGAAGCATTTGGGATCTGAAGGCCGTGGCCTCTGCCACATGGTGTAGCCTGCGGGAAGAGCTTCGAGAATGTAATGCACTCCCGACTGGGCACTTCCGCGCTGCTCCATCCATAATTGACCGATCTTCTCAAGGTATAATGTAGGAGGATCAATTTGGGTGTGCGTGCCTGAGGTTGGAACGTGCAAGGGATCGCCGTCGGAACAACCAGGTTTCAATGGTACCACAACGCGGCCAGGAGTCATGATTGTGGCAGTCTCAAGTTGACGTGAATGTGTCGACTGCCGTGAACAGGTTTCACAGTAGCTGTTGGGTGCTGGTGGCTGGCTGTAAGTTGAAGAATGGCGGGAGTGGAAAAGTTTAGCGGGGTATGGGTGAGGTCAACAGGGTGAAAAGGTAGGGAGGTGGGTCAAATGCAAACGTCATGGGAAGCTGGCAGGTGCGTCTACAACAGTCAGCAGAAGAGCGCAGAGACACAGCACGCGGTGAGAGTGAGCAGTGATGGATGGTGTCTTCAAAGCGTGTACTACATATCGCTGGCAGTGGCGCATTACAGTCGCAACATGCAAAAGACGCGTGGTGTTGGTGAGTGAGGGTGAAGGATAAGGTCGAGGTCAGAGTTGCATGTCTTGGCAGCCCCACCGGCAGGCGTGTTCCTTGCTCACATGCAGGAACGCGAGATTTAGCGAGTCGTGCTACTTACTGACTTACTCTCTCTGTGCTCCGCCCCCCCTTTTTGGTTCAATCCCTGCCGAACCACGACAACAAACATTCTAGCCGCCGACCAAGTAAATTCAGCATGTGATATCCACGAGCAGCTGCGTCTTCCGCTGTGACAGCTGCACGTCTGGGCCGAGGAAGGCTGGATGGCTTTTGGTCTTCACGTTCAGGCCGGCCGCTGTCACTAACCTTCAATATACTTAGAGTCACCTGTGATGCACAACCACCCGTTCCCGAGGCAGAGCCGTGCGGCTCCACTAGAGGCCATCCCCGTCATTGAACAAGCCATGACTTGAGGATCTAACCACACATGGCCGTCCTCGATACTCCAACGGTCCTTAGTGCGTGATGGAGTGCAGGGCTCATCTGTTTCGAGTCCTTTCGCGGTCAAGTCCACTATTGTTAGCCCGGTTAAGCTTTCGACGGAATCCACCCTTCTAGCCGAGACAACGCCCTTCTCCCATGCCCAAGCATCTCCTGGCTCACCTCTACCCACCTCTCTTCACCCGCCTTGCCTGTCATCCGCACACCTATGCCCCCGGTATATAGTGAAATACATAGTGGCAAGGAAGTCCAAGGGGCAGCCGTCGCTCCAACCAGCCGCTCCGGCCGTTAATCTCACCTCGACCAAAAGCCCGGCCTTCGGATCACTCGCCATAGCCTTCGTACACACGTATCCACCATTCCCATGCGATGAATTTCTTCCGCTCCAGTCGCGCAAACTCACATTTCCCCATTGACGATGACCGGCCAGCAAAGCGCATCTCAACTCCCGCTGGCCAGCGACTCTCCGTCATCCTCGACAACAAGCTCACAAAGTCACCGGCCAACACAGCCAAGATCAACGTCACCACCGAGAGCACATTTTGCAACGACCCATCGCATCAGCATGTAGGCCCCGTGCTGCATGTTCACAAGAATGAGAGGAAGAAGGGAGGCGTTTTTTCCGCCTTGACTGGCAGCAGATTAAACACGCCCAATGAGGATCGAGCCAACAATGGGAGCAATCTCAGTGTCAGTGTTTGGAGCGACAGAGAGGATGAGAAGTTTGGTCACGTAAGGCAAAGACGGAGGGGCATACTTGCCTGGGGACGGAAGAAGCTTGCCTTGGTCGTTGCTATCTTGATAGTGCTGATCGTGGCTTTGGCCGTTGGCCTATCAGTGGGCTTGAAGAAGCACGCTGGGTCAGTCACCCGCATTTCATCATTAAAAAGCAACACTTACTAACGCACTACACAGTAGCGCATCCCAAAATACAGCAAACGGTTCTCAATCGGCAGGCAGCGCGTCCGGCACCAACAATCACAACCAAAACAATGGCGCCGACTCCCCCACCGGAACCGACAAACCACCCGCTCCATCCCCGGCAGCCCCACGGCCCTCTGTCCCTCCCAACTTCCCCGTTGGCGCTTACTCACTTGCCGTCTTCCTCGACACTGTCACACCAGAGTGCACCGCCAACCAAAACACCTGGACATGCACCCCAAACAAAGACTACTACGCGGATCCGCAAAAGGCTCTTACCATTCTCAACTGGGAAATCGCCGGTTCCTCGGGATCGTACAAAATCTCATCCAAAGGGCATGATGATACATTTGATACGACCTTTCAGAACGAAAACCTTGAGCTGTTGGATGTAGGACAAGAGACGGAGCGCTACCGGTTTCAGATTTCTCGCTCAAAAACTGTAAACATGACCGGTACCCTTGGGGACAGCAAGGGTGATTTCGAGTGTGATTACAGCGCAACAAACATACAGGCGTTCCTATACACCAAGATGCTCCGCACTTATCCTGATGACACAATCGCTGTCAAAAACACCCCGAACGTCCAATGGCCATTTGGTAAGTGTGATCTATTGTCTGACTTCTATTTCCACATACTAACATTGTGTTTAGCTGTGCGCATCGAACAAGCTGTGGCTGGTGGTGAGGGTGTGCCATCCTGCAAGAGTTCATCAGGTGACAGTGTTGGCCTCAAGGCCCAGGATGCGGGCACGCTATGCTCCTGTCTCTACAAGAATTGGACCCCTCAAAAGTAGTCAAAAAAGCAATTGCAATTTCTTTGTTCATTACCATCATCTAGCGTTTCCTTTGTGTAATGTATATACTCTTAACATAGCATAGCGTAGCAAGCACTTTCTTTCTATTAAGGGGCGATGGCGGCGTACGAGTATCGGGGTCACCAGGTATAGAACGCGTTGTTTTACTGTACCATTTGGTCATCATTTTTGTCTTCTTCACGAGGTAAAGCTGGCGTCTCCTACATATTGTTTTTCCTATCCCCCCCCCCCCCAAAAAAAAAGATATCTCGGTAGTTGAATTTTCTTTGTACAAATAGCACTTGGGCGAGGGCGGCGTCCTGAAATTCCTTTGTTTTCCATAGGACAAGCATAACGCCCTTTCCGGCGCAGATTTCAATAGCCTGCCGCATGCGGCCAAACACCGACAGATAAAGCAATCATACAACACATACACAAGAGCAACAAAATACAGCGTACGCGCTTTGCCAAAAGAATCGTGCGCATCTCCTGCTCAACTGACATATATCGCTAATTACTTCTACTCTGTCGCGGCCTTCAACCCAATGACCAGTTTCCTCCACAACATCTGGCCGTTTAGCTCGCCAGCCCAACGATCACAAAACATAATGCACAAGCACAAGGGCATGCGCGATATACTAAGTGATGATGACCGGGGATCCAAGTCGGATAGCAGCAGTACGCCTTCAAGTGCAAGATACGGCGGATCCAGCACTATGACGATAACAGAGACAGTCGCGAGCACTCCTCCATCTTCTGGAACTGGCAAATCACTGGCTCAAACACTTGGCTCCTCGCGTCTCGAACCAGGCACTCCTGAGTCTCGACTCAGAGCAGCAGAGTTGAGAACCAAGGCAAGACTGTTGACAGAGCAAGCGGAGAAGTTACAAAAAGAACGTGCTGCTCTTCAACAGCAACCATCTCTCTCTAGCGAGTCCGCGGGGAAATTCCCAGGAGTGAATGATGCTACAAACACCATTGGTCCAGAACAAACTGCTTCACCTCCTCTTCCTCTCCCTCCTACCACTCAACCAACACCGCAGACACGCTGTTCCAAAACCGACACGACACCTGCGTCAACAACACCACCGGGCTGGTCTGGCATGTCATCGAGTCAAAAATGGAGCACAGATTCTAATCTCTGTGCCCGCGAACTGGGCTCTAAATCTGCCATCTGCGCCGACCTCCACGAGCCAGAATACGCCATGCGCGACGCTGAAATCCGAGATGCACTCACGCATCTTGTATGTCTGATCCAGGGCTTCAGCCGTGAGTTCTTCAGCGGCGAGGTCCATATCCCCGCGCCTGACGGTATTCTTCCAGCTTCAATCTACGCGCAAATGACGCCACAGACGGTCAAGGTGGTGCATTGCGTTGCGAGTGGCGGGCCGGCAGGCCAGTGGGGATGGCACAACTTGTTTCTTAACGAGGAGAAGAGACAGGCGCTTGTATGTGGAGTCATCGGAAACGTGCTTGTAGAGCAGGTATTTGAGAATGTGTGTTTTGGATTCGGCGAGGAAGATAAGGATGCTTTCAGTGCTCTTGAGCGAGAATTGAAAGATGAGGATGGTAAGTTTTTCTCTCCCCTTCCCACTTTACCACTTCAGCAACGACGTAATACTCTATGCTAATTTCTCCATAAACAGGATTCACCCGTCACTACCGTTTCTCCCAGACCCTCCGCCACCTCACCCACGACGCCACCACCCTCCACCCTACCTCCTTCACCGCGCACATCCAAACCATCCTCGCAGCACTAACCACGCACCTCACCCCTCTCCTCTCCCTCCTGCACCCCTCTCCCCTCTCCACCCTCCCATCCCTCATCCCCGCCTTACTAACCCTCACCACCCGCGCCGCCCTCCTCTCCCTACACATGCGTCTAGACCCGCACACATTCTATCGCTTCACTCCCTCTTTCAAAGAAGACACCTTCATCCCCTCTCGCATGCACTGCACAAACGTCACGCAGATGCAGCAGTCATGCCCGCACAATCCATCTTCCGTGCTTACCCCCGCCGAACAAGCCCGGCGCGCCACTCTATCGAAAGCCGAGCTGCGACGCAGCAAGGCGGATCAGGCACTTACGCAGATTATTGTGTTCCGCGGTGTTGTGGCGTTTCGGAAGGGTGGCTGGGAAGATGGGGGAAGTACCGGGAGGGATGTGGTGTTTGAAGAGGAAGAGTACGGCGGGGAGGGGTATAGGGAGAGGGTTGTTACGAGGGGGTGGGTGTATTGTCGGTGGGGGAGGGGGGTGATGAGGGGGATGGGGGAGGAGATGGGGAGGAAGGTGCATGGGGATGCGTGGAGGGAAGGTGGGTTTGTCGAGTTTACGGGGTTGGAGGGCGTGTGGGATTGGTTGGGGGAGGAGGAGAGGGCGAGGAAGGGCGAGGATAAGGCATAGAGGGGTGGGGTAGATGCGGAGTTAGTTGGATTTTTGTATGTTAGTGATATAATGTCCCTCCCTGGGTCGCGCAAATCCCCCCATGCCGCAAGAAAAGAGGGGTACCTTATCTTCAGAAAACGATATTTCCGTATACGCGTTATTTTCATACTATGTCATAAAGAGGTCATGTTTTTTACCTTCTTCTATAGGTGTAGACACCTCTCCTTATAAAAATTACGCTATTATTATTGCATCCGCGCTGATGCGCAAAAGACACCTTTTCTAGAGATAGGTAATAACACCGCTACAGATAGCCTCTGTCAAGCTCTATTGCACCCCTATACTAACGAATGAAGTTGTGTATACTAAGAAAACCTTTAGCTATGCTGAAGGGCTAACCCTAGACCTTAGTGCGGTATAGCGCTCATATTCATGCGTGGTTGCCACCCCTATTGGTACTTCCCTAGCGAGCAGCTTCCGCATATAGCTAGTATAGGACCGCTTACGGCGTAATTTTCTCTAGGCTAAGCTTATGGCTTCGAAGCCCTGTGGCTGTATAAGCTCTAGAATCCTATTAGTAAGTTAAAGATCACGTAGTTATCAGCTTTGCCTTTATAATAACAGTCTCCTATGCATTATAATAACGCCTTATTAGCCTAACAGCATAGACCTAAACTCCGTAACTACTAATATAACTATTAACTAATATATTTTTATAACAGGTGCATTCTATAATAGCCCTATCTCTAGCTAACGCAGCCTAGGCATGCTGTTAGCTCGCACTAGAGCGTCAGCCTCTTCACCTTCTCCTTGTAGATTCGCAACTACTACCTTAATTACCTCTTCTACTAGTACTTTAGCAGAGGTCTTAGACTTACGTCCTCTTTTCTTAGGAACCTTAGTAACTAACGCTTTCTCCTCTTTCTTAGCACGCTTAGCTCGTGCCTCTTTAAGGTCCTTAAAGCTTATTACCTTCGCCTTCCCTAAGATAAGAGACCTAGTTAATCGCCGAACGTTAGCCTCCTTATTAGCATTTGTTAAGAATGCATTTTAATCTTAAAGGAGTGTCTATTTTATAATGGATATTTACGCTGCACTCGCGAGCTTTTGTACGTACTTCTGCAGGCATTATATACTCTACTTATCCCGTGTATACGTATTATATTTAATTAAATTATATAGAGATATTATAGCCTCTATCGTTACTAGTGTTATAGGGGTTATAGAAGTTATAGGTACTTATACTGCTTATTAGTTTTATAGATAAGTAAGCACGTCTAGAGTAGCTATCTTAGAGGGCGGTTCTGGCATCTTTTGAAGGACTCTCTCGAGGTTAAATAGGAACAAACCACTTACGGCCCATGCGGTAGTGATGTTCCTTCTAGTTATTACTGTTTCTCTAGTAGGCTTATATATAGAGGTAAAGTGCACCTTGCTAATAGTTTCTAGCCCTCCTTAATAGAGCCGTTCTACCTCTTCACGATATGCTATCTTAAGAGGGCTAAAAACTTTAACGTCATAAGGCTGTAGTTTGTGTGATATATAAGATAGTAGGCGGCATATAATAATATTATTCGCGAAGTAATATTCTAGGATTTCTAAGGTCTCGTGCGTTCTAAAGCTATCGCAAATTAGGACCCGTAGCTTTCTATCCGCTCGTTTACTTGTTTGAGGATCAAATACACGGGTAAGCTACTCTAGGCTGATCTTTAAGTTATTGTATCCGTTCTCGGAGTGTCCATAATGCTAGCCAGGGATTGGAAAGGTAGTCCAATTACCTCTATAGGTTGAAGCTGGCCAGATAATGAGTGGTAGTAGTGACCTGCCATTAACACTACACACACACACACACACACACAATTTATTTACGCCCGGCGGCCGAACCGAAAGGGCTACTAACACTAATCTAACTTTACACTTTCTATGCTACGTCTTGGTCTCCTTAGCCCATATGTCTTCTTTGGCCCCCTTCTTTACATAGCTTATTATCCAAGTCAAAGCCCTTACTTACTATCTTAGCACGCTTCTTCTCTATCTACTATTCATTAGCACTACAGTAAGTTGCAAAACCGCACTCACCCTTTGTGCAAGCGACGATTTAAAAAGGCCCCTGTCGGTCTAGGACCCCCTTGCTAAGTTCCACCAATCATAAAAATCTAACATGCGCTAGCTCTAAGACGGCTAGCTCGCGATCACAGCCCATAGTTGTATAACTATAAAACAGGTCTAGTAAGATCTCGCACTGCGTAGCGAGACGCACACTGTAGCGAGACGGACAAGGGGTATGTCACAAGTAACAGCTGAAGGATCTCCTGACAAAGGCTGCATAGTAGGAGACCATCGGGCAACCACGTCGAAAGGTAATGATCTCCGCGTGGCAGAGATCACGTGACTGGTCTCACAGGTGGGGACTGAAGTCAGTGACTCCAGCAGGAAGGAGTGAGGACAGGACTGGAAGCAATGGGTATAAGAATGTGTTGGATCTCATTATTACACTCGTTATGGTCAACTCTCATAAGTTCTTCTCTTACATAGATTGATACTTAGTTATTCTATCCTATAATAGAATTGGTTTGTCTATCTTACCAACGGTTAACTCCTATAACTCTTTCCCACCCGAATCGCCAGACAACTACCGCACGGTTTACTTCATCATACCGTCTCGCCCTAACCCCGACCGAGACTAGGCAAGTATACCCCTACCCCGTGTAGACCCCGTGTAACAGGGCACTTTAACGTCTCACAGCTAGAAAGTCTATACGCATGATAAACATTGCTACGTTTCTATAAGAATGGTTAAACAAAACTTAAAAAAAAATACAATTTACTATCTAGCTCGACACTGAGTTTTTATATGCCCTTGAACGTGCACGTTGGCGTCGCTGACTGCTCTCACTCTGCTCAGGCTCTACAACTACCCTTTCTGCCTCTGTAGTGAGCTGCTGAACCTGCTCTACCTGGAGCACTCTACTAGAAGCAATATATTGACGCTAATGATTCTATTTTTGTCGTTAGCGCTGATTTTCTGTACGTAACTTCTTATTTTTCTCTGCGAGTATCGTTGCTGATTGCATTACAAGCTGAGCGCTCTTAGCAAGCTGGCGTATAGTAACACTTGTTGGGTTCTCTGGCTACCGGCACAGTGGCTCTTGGAGATAATTTACTTGCTGCTGAAGCAGCTCTACTGTATGTGGTTTTTCCATCTGCGCTTCAACGTTATTATTCGTGATTATCTGTGGTAGAGACAGCGTCTAGACGATAGTTCGCGGCGATAAAACACGATCTGAACAAGAAGGGACAAGACCCGTCGCCTGAAAGCCTGGTTGGATATTCTGCTGCACAAATACGGTCGGCTGGATCCGCGTATAGGCTGTAAGGAAGTCTACCTTGTTAACGTGGCAGATGCCGTGGCGGGCGAGCTCTTTAACCTGACGTTCGTACGCGCGCTTAATAGGAGAGTAGTAGCTCACATCTAGAGGCTGGAGGAGATGGGAGGTATATAACGGCATACAGAAAGTGATAATCTTGTTCTCTGCGCAGCATTGATCAAAATCTGGCGTAGCCTGGCTGCTATAGCCGTCTAGAATAAGAAGTCGATAGACTCCAGTTGTACGGGCCGCCGTATACTGACTGAAGTGCTTCACCCACTCTACGCCAATATGATTAGTTATCCTGCCACTGTCTGATACTGCGATAGTCTAGTTTGGTGGGAGGCCTTGATACCAGCTACTCTGGTGGGCCTCACTGGATAGGATCATGAATGGTGGTAGAGACTAGCTAGACGTATTAACGACTTGACTACTGTTACCCACTCGCGATTGCCTGGCTGTATAACGACTACCTAACTAACTCTTTTAGAACTAGTGTCGCAGGCTATATAAGGCTATAGAAGCAACGACTTTAGCTAAGCTGAAGTAATAAGCCACTGTAACGGTAATAAGGATGCACTACCTTAATAAGAAAAAGCAATAGCTATATACTATAAATAAATAAATAAAGATAGTAGATAGTAGATATAATAAAAAGGAGATTTTATCGCACCTACGCGTGTAATAACTAGTTATAACTTTTAACGTTGTAGTAACGCCTATCGCGAATCTAGTCTCGTCGACGTTATAGATATCTTGGTCTAGAACGCTATATATCTAGCGCGTTTCCTCTACTAACTTAAACTACTCTGCGATTATAGTAGGATCCTTATACTAAATGCGCTACCTATTAAATCTTCTTATCTACTTTGTCTAACGCTCTGGCTAGCCTTAGATAAAGCGCGGTACCTATTTCTTGCTAATAGGTTGTGGAGGTGGATCTTAGCTACGCGCAGTAAGTAACGCGTCTACTATCTATCGTACGTTGATGATTTAGGGTGGAAAGCCTTGCTAATCTAGGTCTAGAATCTACTGTATAAGAGACTACTCTTTAATAGGCAATAGCTTATAGTTAGTAGGTCGTATCTCTAATTATGGCTGGGTACTATAGACGCGCGTCTAAAGTGTGGATCTTAGTATATTAAAAGCTATCGCAAGAGCGCGGAGAGACTGTTTTAGATTACTATAGTAGGAGGCTATAATAAGACTTATTCTACGTTTATAAGAAGTCTGTATAGAGCGTTATTATTATGGTATTATGGTAGTTGTGTAGAGAGTTGGGTTAGGTTTGGTGGGGTGGCCAGCTCGCTAATTCTTGACGTTAGTTAACTAACTAGGCTGCCTCGCTAAGCGGCTGGTGGCTGCGGGGCTGTACTACTTCTCAGCCGCTCAGCCTTATAGCTATTCTATATAGCTCTGGTTAAACTCTTTATTATACCGCTCTTTGTATGCTAGGTTACCTATCTCTAGCCTTTTGGATCGTCTCTTACGGCTGTACCTTAACTATTTCTGTAGTAACTAGTGTCTACGAATCCTTCCCTAAACTTCGTACGCTAGGAAACACCTCTCTATTCTATTAGCCCTATTTATTATTCTACTACATATATATATAGAAAATAGACTATTTAGATCTAGTTACTTTACTATTTATACTAGCTACTTAAATAATAACTCAGCCTACTGTGCTACATGTAACGATGTTACAACTTCGCCATGTATCGGACCAATCCCAGAGCCGGATCGGAGGTAGTACTCGCCGCCCTCTTCATCAACCACTCGTTGTGAGGTCGGATCCGATTCGGATCCGACTAAGATAAGTATATAAGGAGACACTCCCTGTAGCTAGCTCTGTAGACTTTTGATATCCTTTCGTACAAGGCCTATAGGTGTCTATTCGAATTAAGGCTCGTTTGATGTCCCACGCACTCCCATATGCCTCTGAGTGACACTACCGCCGATACTGATCCGAGTAGTCTTGCCTGCGCCGTTACACCACAAACGTAAGATTATTAGTTTAACGCGCTCTAGAGTAACTACTAACCCTTACTACTCTAGTAATAATCTTTAGGCCTATGTAGTAATAGAGCTACCTAACAACGTTAAGCAAAATATAAACTTTAACCACCCTGATAAGCTTAACATCCTCGCTAAG
>NW_006911910.1:931879-1057078 GCF_000338995.1 Bipolaris sorokiniana ND90Pr | reverse complement strand
TTGAAGGGTGCTGTTAGAATATACGTTAAAGAATATGGTTAGAGTGATAATACTAACCCTAATATGTAGGTTTCGTTGGGTAAGCATATAGCTGCAGTACCTCTGCTCGTTTAAGCTAGATAATAATATTAAGAGCAGCCTTGGTCGACTTCCGCCTAACTTAAATACTCTCTATAACGAACTTTACGAGTTGCTTTCTACGAAGCTAGGTTGAGTCTAGGTAGTGTAAAGGGCTGCGCCCGTGATCTCTACTGAAGAGGATCACGTGATCTTCGACCACGTGATATACCTTCTGTACGGACACGTGATCAGAAGCGAGCAGGTATAAGAGAAGTCTGTACTTAGTTATCTTCTCTTTTTCTTATCTTTTAGCTTCTGTACGATAGGTAGAAGCATACTCGTTCGCTAGGCCTCTCCGCCCATAACATAAGCTAAAAGATTACTTTAACCCTTCTTACTCTTTTCTCTCGTACGGAGCGAGAGAGAATTGAGAATGCAAAACGAATAAGATATAACGATGGGGCTACATAAGCCTATACCAAACCTAGAACCTAGTAACGCCCCGCTAAGGCCTCCGACATACGAGGAGCTCGCAGAAAGCTAGAGCCAACTTAATGCAACGAATAATCTACTCCGACGAAACCTAGACTAAATAGCTATAAGACTTAAGGACGCTGAAGGCGTACGAGAAGAACTCTAAGAGATGAAAGCCCTTTTCCTCCGTACGGCATAGGGGCAAGCTACCCCTAACGTACAGACTCCTAATCTCACGCCGAGTATGGAAAGTTAGTAACCTCCTAGCTAGCCTCTAGCTACGCCTACGCCCGTATAAGAGTTTAGAAAAGCTAGACTCCCTGATATTAGAATCTTCGAGAAAGGCTCACACGAAGAATACACGCAGTGGAAGATGCAGATCCGTACGAAACTATCGGCGGATTATCTAGCTTACCCTACGGAGTTCTACTAAGCTTACTATGTAATCTCCCGTATGGGAGGACTAGCCTTTTCAGCATTATAGGCTTACGTACAAGACTTCACGAGCAGAAATCTATCACCCAGCTTAAGCAAGCTTTAGGAGCAACTAGACGCGTTCTTCGAAGACCCTTTAATTAAGCAAAAAGCTCTACAGTATCTCCGTACGACTAAGCAAGGAAAAGGCGAGTTTCTTTTCTACGTACGAGCTTTCAATCTAAAGTTCAACAAAGCTAGTTTTGGACAAGATGACGACGCGCTGAAAATTGACTATCTCAAGAATTCTCTCAATAGGAAGCTACTACGCTACTAAGCTAGGTACCAGCCTCCTTTAAACGAGACGTACGACGCCTTTGTTCATCAACTTAGGAACACTTAGGAGAATCTTAAGGTAATTAACCAACTCTCGTCTAACGCGCCCTCTTACTCGACCTCTCTTCCTACGTCTACCCTAGCTGCCGTGGACGAAATGGACTGGACGCCTAATATAGGCGCCATGCGTCCCCGTACGAGGAATGAGTACTGGGGTACACAAAACCAAATTGCTCAACGTAAGGAGGAGGGCAGCTGCCTACGCTATGGCATCCACGGCCACCTCGTACGACAGTGTAAAGCAGCAGTCCCAAAACGCACGCGCAAGCTAGAGACCGTAACAAAAGTCCTAGCTGCTACCTTAGAAGACGAGAGCTCGGACGAGGGAAAAGAGGAGCCCTAGTCCAAAAACGCCGACTAGGGCAGCCAAAGCAGGTTAAGCAGGTCGTACGACCTGTCCAAGAGCTACTTTACTAACTAAAGCCTACTCAGCCAATGTCCATAGACGTAATCGTTAATCTTTTGAAAAACGCTACTACTATGATTGATAATGGGTGCTGTACTTATGCGATAGTATGTGAAAGACTCGTACGAGAACTTGACCTGCCGCGCGTATCTATCTCTACTAGGGAGATTAAAGGTGTTAATAACCAGAAGAGCACCGTAGGAGCCATTACTCAATTTACTATAGACGTTGGAGGGATTAAGCGAAAAGCAGCCGCTTTTATCACCACGTCTACGTACGAGTATGATATCATCTTAGGGAAAACCTGGCTTGAAGATGTAGGAGGTGTTATTGATGCGGCCGGACGAATACTTCTTTTTCTACGTTACGATCTCTCTGTGCCTAGCATAGAGAGAACTAAACCACTATAGAACTTCGCCGCAATCTCAGCAGCCGTCTTTTAGGCCCACGTACGACGAAGCCGAAAATAGCCAGCTCTGCAAGTCTTCGCTGCCAGTCTTCAGGACATTGAGAAAGCTCTCCGCCTAAAGATATAGCTAACTATAGCAGAAGTAACTAAGTTGCTTTCTTTATACTTACGACCGTACGCCTCTCTATTTACCCTAAAGAAAGGAGACGAGCTCCCGCCTCTACGAGGCCCAGACGTTGACTACAAGATCGAACTGATTCCTAAGGACGACGGGAAGCTGCTAGAAGTCCCGTACGGACCTCTCTATAATATGTCTAGAGATAAACTACTAGTACTACGCAAGACACTGTACGAGTTACTTAAGAAAGGGTTCATCTGCGTAAGTAACTCCTCCGCCGCGTCACCAGTCCTCTTCGTACGGAAACCTAGAGGAGGACTAAGATTCTGCATAGACTACCGCGCCCTAAATGCGCTAACTTGTAAGGACTGTTATCCGCTGCCTCTTATACGGGAGACGCTAAATTAAGTCGGACGAGCAAAGTAGTATATAAAGCTTAATGTTACAGCCGCCTTTCACAAAATTCGGATTACTAAGGGCTAAGAATGGATAACTACTTTCCGTATCTAGTTTGGGTCGTACGAGTGGCTAGTTACTTCTTTTGGGCTTACTAACGCTCCTAGCACATTCCAGCGCTATATCAACTAGACGCTGCGCGAGTTTCTAGACGATTTCGCTTCCGCCTACTTAGACGATATTCTAATCTACACGGATAGCTTAATATCCTAACATTACGACCACGTACAGTAAGTAATCGAGCGTCTGTAAGCTGCAGGACTACAGCTTGAACTTAAGAAGTGTAAGTTTAACGTCCAACGTACGAAATACTTAGGATTTATTCTTAAAGCAGGGAAGGGCGTCTTAATGGACACGGAGAAGACAAGAGCTATTCAAGAATAGGAAGCTCCAGCTACCGTACGAGGCGTGAGAGGGTTCCTTAGGTTCGCCAATTTCTACCGTAGATTTATCTCTAACTTCTCAAGACTGGTAGAACTTCTCGTACGGTTAACAAGAAAAGACGCTAAATTTAAATAGGGCCGAGACCAAGAGCTGAGCTTTGCCGCCCTTAAGGAAGCTTTCCTCTCCGATGAAGTGTTAGCTGCCTTCGACTCAGACAGGCGGACAGTAGTAGAGTGTGACTTATCTAGACGAGCAATAGGTGCTGTACTTCTGCAAGAAGACGACAAAGGTACTCTACGTACGATAGCTTACTTCTCCTGAAAGCTACTAGTTCATAAAGCGAACTACCCAATCCACGACAAAGAGCTACTAGCGGTGATCTGCTGCTTAAAAGAGTGGGACGCTGAACTACGAGGCGTACGAGAATTCGAAGTAGTTATAGATTATAAGAACCTAGAATACTTCACCTATAAGCAAAAGCTCTCCGAACGCCACGTACGATGGAACTTAGAACTAGCCCGCTTTCTAAATATAAAACTCCGCTACCGCCCTAGCAAGGAGAACGTACGGGCGGACGCCTTATCTAGGCGAGACCAAGATATGCAGAAGGACGACCTAGATGAGCATTTAGCATCAAGAGAATTCATTATGCTAGTGCTAGCCCAGACCTAGGAAAGTATTGCGGTTATGCCTGTACGAGACACTACCGACACTTAAGAAGATATCTCTCCCCTAGTGTCGACTACACTGCCGTGACCACCACATTTTCCTACGCTCGTACGAGATTATTGGGATAGCGCCGCACAAGAAGATTCCCTATACTAAGAAATAAGAGCGGCTGTGTGGGAAGGAAAACGATCTCTCCCTAGCTCTCGTAAGATTGCTATCTCTTTAGGCGACTGTACGATTAACGCTGAAGATAAGTTGTGCTAGCGTAATAGAGTATGGGTACCTGAATGTGAACCACTTCGGACAGGAGTAATCCAAACTGCGCACCTGTCTCTGCTAACAGGACACTCTGGACGAGAGGAAACATATAGAATTATTGTAAGAGAATGGTATTAGCCAAACATGAGCACTGATGTACGCCGTTACGTACGGAATTGCGAGCTATACCAGAAAAGCACCCCCTAGAGGGACGGGAAATATGGGTACTTAAAACCATTACCCGTTCCTAGTCGTACGTGGTAACATCTAACAGTCGACTTTATCACGGGTTTACCTAGCTCTTAAGGGAAAACCAATCTTATGGTAGTGAAGGACAGACTAGGCAAAGGTATCGTGCTAATCCCTATAGATAAGATCGAGACAATAGACGTTGCTTGGGCCTTCGTACGGGAAGTCTACCGGCATCATAGCCTTCTATAGTCTATCACGTCCGACCGCGGCCTCTAATTCGCCAGCTCTCTTTGGAAACAGGTCTGCCAGCTACTTAGTATCTAGAGAAATCTCTTAACAGCCTATTACCTATAGACGGACGGAATAATAGAGCGCGCTAATAGCGATATAGAAGCAGTCGTACAGATCTTCTGCAACTACGATTAAGATAACTAGGCATAACTCTGCCCCCTTTTAGAACTTATACTCAACTCCCGTACGAATATGATAATAGGAGTTTTACCTTTCTTCCTACACTATAGTTACTATAACACTCCTTTCCCCTAGCCCTAAACGGTCACGTAAGCCGACGAAGTAGGAGAAGCTGTAAAGGAGATTGTCCGGACGATTAGTAATGCTACTAACTGGGCTATATCTGCCATGACCTACGCCTAATAAGAATAAGAACGATAAGCTAATAAGTCCCGCAGACTAGCGCCCACCTACCGCGTAGGAGACTAGGTATGGCTAGACTTACGCGATGTACGTACGGCTAGAAGTAGTAAGAAACTTAATTAGAAAAGCGCTAAGTTCCAGGTTGCTCGCGTACGAGACCCTTACTGGGTGGAATTAGCCGTACTATAGGAAACAAAGACTTACTATGTAGATAAGCTCCGTCCGGCGGCTAACGACCTATTCCTATCGCAGCAGACGGACGATACCAACCTAACTACTACAGTCGTACAAGATAATGAAAATAATGAGGAACACTTAGAGTGGACAGTACGAGACATTACGGACGAGAGAATAAGGCGCAGGCAAATAGAATACCTTGTTTATTAGGTGGGCTACGACGAGCCCACATGGGAGCCCGCCGCCTATCTCGCTAACACTACGGCCCTATAGTCATGGTTGTCCCACACCTAACCTGGACGATAACCTAACGGACGACTTAGAAGAAACTGGCGAAGGTAGGCCTACCTACTCTACGAGTAGGGGGTTCTCGGCACCACCCGCAGCCGGACGACTACGCTAGTTGCCACTGCTAGAACCATTAGAGAGCCTCTTGCGCCCACCTCCTATACGAGAGACTGCCTGCTGAGTGACACTGTAACGAGCTCTATAGTCTTGCTAGACGCAGTTAGAGTAGGCTTTACCTCACTTATCGGCGATGGACACGCAGCTAGCGAATGCGGTAAACTCCTTCTCGCCTCGCAGAACAGCGGCGCAATTGTTCGTATAAAAAGCCGCGTTAAGAGCGCCGCGGCTATGCACAATAAAGGCCTTGAGGTAGGATGGACGGCTAGTAAGAATCTGCCGAGCAGTGATAGTCGTACGTGCGATTATAGGCGAGTAGTCGCGAGGGCCCGGACCGAAGACAGCATCGTACGGACTGTTGCCGCGAGGGCGATAGAAGTAGTTAAAAACACAGCGAATGTCCTCCTACGTAAGTTAACACTAGCCGTATAAGAAGTTAGAAAAGTATTACGTATAGAGGCAACCGCGTAAATACGGCGCAGCTTATCTACGACGCGCTAATCAAAGATAAACTAGATACGATACTTATTTAGGTTGACAGCGTCTAGCATATTAAAAGTTAGCAGTACAGCGCCTAGCGTCGTACGAGTTAGAGCCTAGTAGGCAGCGTTGAAGATTTAGTTAGCCACGTTGTTAATAGTATTATTAGGGCCACCGTTAGTGTAAAACTATAAACTATTAGTATTTGCGTTGGCCCAAATACCGCGAGGGGGTGGTTGCGCTTTCGGCGGCATCGTACGAGTGTGGTTAGAAAGAAAAGAAGAAATCTGTGTAGTAGTGGAGTCAAATTGATTTAACACAAAGGAAGAAAAAGCTGAAGGAGAGAGACGGCAGCTCTATATATCGTACGGAGGGAGCGTTTACTCTCGTGGAAATCCTCCTTCACTAGAGCAAACAAACGCCGCTGCTCCACCGCAAGTTAGGCAGCCGCGTGCTCCTAGGAAAACAAACAAACGCAAACATGTCCGTACGAGTGGAGGAGGGGAGTATTGTAAAGGGCTGCGCCCGTGATCTCTACTGAAGAGGATCACGTGATCTTCGACCACGTGATATACCTTCTGTACGGACACGTGATCAGAAGCGAGCAGGTATAAGAGAAGTCTGTACTTAGTTATCTTCTCTTTTTCTTATCTTTTAGCTTCTGTACGATAGGTAGAAGCATACTCGTTCGCTAGGCCTCTCCGCCCATAACAGGTAGTAGTATTTAAGAATACCCTTTGCTAGCTTTTATGCGCTCGGAAAATGTTAAGAACTAAAGAACTCCTATATGTAGTTTTAATAGATTTAGAGTTAGGAAGTAGTATAAAGGTACTATTAAAGGATCTCGTGCTAAAGATTTATAATAATTTTATTATCTTCGATTCGTAGCTAGATACGTTTCGTTTTATATATCTCTCTATCTAAGAATACCTAGAGTAGAGACCTGAATATGGTAGTATAACGACAAACGCTCTAGTAGCAGAGACGTGTCTATAGACTGTACTATCCGCTAGCTCTAACGTTACTACTAAGAAATTACTGCTTTAGCTGGGCTGCTCTGCGAATGCTTTACCTGCGGCCTTTAAATAGATATGTATATATGTGGATATTTACTGGCCTAAGTATTGTAAATTAGTGGAAGAGTAAAGGCGCTCTGGAAAACTAAAAAAAATGTTAGAATATATGTTATTAGGTTTTGGCGGCTTAGACTCTACTATCGCCCTATAGAATAAGCGGCTATAAAAGTATTTAGCAGGGTATAGATACTGGGATGTAAAAACACAATTAGAGGATATATTCCTGAGGGTAGACTTAGAAATATGTATTGGTGTATTCGTATCGTGCGCTTTTGATTTTAGGGAATTGATAGGAGATGAAGTAGAAGGTTTAGTGGGAGTGATGGATTCTTTGAACCGGAACAACTGGAGCTCTCTACACGTTGTAACGAGGAACGGAAGCTATATAAGCTTAGTAAAATTGCTAATAATAGACTAGCCTCGTTTAGAAATTATGTAAGAAGTGGTTGTTGTAGCTGTACAGAACTACCGTAATGGTAAGGACGTTATGTCGCTTCTTCTCGACAAGCGCGGAGATAAGGTCTAGATTACGTAAGAAGTGGTTGTCGCAGCTGTACGGAACTATGGTAATGGTAAGGATATTATGGCACTGCTTCTTGATAAGCGCGGAGACGAGGTCTAGATTATATAAGAGATAGTAGTTTCTATCGCGCAGAGGTTTGATGCGAAAATTATAATACTGCTTCTTAATAAGCACGGAGACGAGGTCTAGATCACGTAAGAAGTGGTCGTCGCAGCTGCACGGAACTACCGCAACGGTAAGGACATTATGGCACTACTTCTCGAAAAGCGTAGAGACGAGGTCTAGATTACGCAAGAAGTGGTCGTCGCAGCTGCACAGAACGACGATAGTAGTAAGGAAGTTATAGTACTGCTTCTTAACAAGCGTAGAGACGAGGTCTAGATTACGCAAGAGATAGTAGTTTCTATCGCGCAGAGGTTTAATGCGAAAATTATGACACTGCTTCTTAATAAGCACGGAGATGAGGTCCAGATCACGCAAGAAGTGGTCGTCGCAGCTACACAGAACGACGACAGTAGCAAGGAAGTTATAGCACTACTTCTTAACAAGCGTGGAGACGAGGTCCAGATCACGTAAGAAGTAGTCGTCGCAGCTACATAGAACTACGGCAATAGCAAGAAAGTTATATCGCTTCTTCTCGATAAGCGTAGAGATGAGGTCTAGATCACGCAAGAAGTGGTCGTCGCAGCTGTACAGAACGACGACAGTAGTAAGAAAGTTATAGCACTGCTTCTTAATAAGCGCGGAGACGAGGTCTAGATCACGTAAGAGATAGTAGTTTCTATCGCGCAGAGGTTAGATACTAAAGTTATAACACTGCTCCTTAATAAGCGTAGAAACGAGGTCTAGATCACGTAAGAAGTGGTCGTCGCAGCTGCATAGAACTACTGTAATAGTAAGGACATTATAGCACTGCTTCTTGATAAGCGCGGAGACGAGGTCTAGATTACGCAAGAAGTGGTTATTACAGCTGCAGGGAACGAAGACGGTGGGAGAGTTATTAAATACCTGCATTAAATAGCAGCTATCGACATAATGGATGCTATGATTCAGTCGGCAGCGGCCAGCGGTTAAAAAGACACTCTTTGTCTTTTTAATTACTAGGCTAAGACTAGTATCGTGAAAAAAAACTTAGTTTAATATTGTAGGTCTTTGCGCTACTATGAAGAAAGGAGACAGAGAGGCTATCCTTAAATTTATTTAATAAGGTGTTTCTCTAGATAAACAAGACACTAGAAGAGTAACTCCGCTATAGTATGCAGCCGCTCGCGGTTACATAGGCACCGTCCGTGCTCTTCTAGAGATAAACGCTGTGAATATAAATATAACAAGTGTTAGCAAACGTATGCCGCTCTTTTAGCTAGCCGCTTATAGTTATATAGAAGTGGTTAAATTACTTCTTGATTATAGAGCGTAATAGAGCTATGAGGACAAGGATAGCTAGTCTCTGCTTACTATTGTAGGTATTTATAGATAAACTAAGATAGTAGAGATTCTTAAAACTAAGAATATCCGAAACTTTTCTATAAGGGCATAAGAGTAAATATGTTAGGGTAGAATAGAGACTAATACGCGAGAGTGATTTATATATATATAACGTACTTTAGTATATAAAAAGGTCCTACGTATATGCGTACGTGTAATATGTAACTATATTAAAAGGAGAGTAAGCATAGCTCAGCGTTAATGATGCTAATATATACAGGGAGGACGGCTAAGCCGCACTAGCTAAAGGGTTATACTAAAGGCGATATTTTCTAGATACGCAGCTCTACTAGTCTTTATCTCTTATAAACTTCTTACGGCCGTTACAACGTCTCTACGGCCTTAACGATTATAGTAGTTATATAAGAGGCTATTAGTTGTTTAACTACGTAATAGCTATGCTACTAAAACGCGTAGTACCTTTATACCGTCGTATGCGCTCGCAATAGCGGCGTTCTATAAGTAATACTAGGCTCACCCGCTACGTAGAGCGCGAGCTTTAGTCTCTAGACCTACTACGCTTTATTCTAACTTATATCCTCTTATAACATTATATCCTCCTTTAGTAGACTAAGACTAAAGCTTATTAGTATTACGACTTTAAGAGGAGCGACTATAGAAGTAATTACGCGCAGCGACTATTAGCAGTTTAGAGAATCTAATATAAAATACCTTACCGTAATTCTTCTAACCGTGCTATAGTTACGTGACTGCTTCTTAGTGAGTAAGCGCTTAGTAGTGAGTAGAATAGCTAATTAGTTAGTAGTGCTTAGTATTAAGTAATACAGTGCTTAGCAATGAGTAAGCTACACTCCTTAGTATATAGTAATAGGAATTGAACCTTTATAGCTTGATATATTCTACTTAAGTTATAAGTATAAGTATAATATAAGCGTTACTTATAGAGACACTATTCATATCACTCTATTACTTTATCCGTGAAAACTAACCCTTAAGAGCCTTAAAACTAGAAGTCTTATATTACTTCTACTTAAGATTCTACTCTTAACATATAATAGAAGCTATATAACTATACTTATAATAGTGCAGGCAAGACTAGTTAGGCTAGTATTAGTAGTAGCGTTACTTAGAGGCATATAAGAGTGCGTAGGACGTTAAACGAGCCTTAATTCGAATAGACACCTATAGGCCTTATACAAAAAGATATTAAAAATCTATTAAGCTACTATGAGGAACGGGTGGGATTTTATATTAGTAGGTCCGACCTTGCCTAGTTCGTGCCTATGTTCGGATCCCTTTCGGATATTAGTTCGGTAAGTATTCGAACCGTTATAACCACCACGATAGACACCTACCCTCCCTACTACGCCGCCTAGAAGATAAAGGACCTCACTCTAATGCTAGAAATAGATCAGCACGTGATCAGATAGATGCTTTAAGAACTAAACGCCATATTTTAGCCTAATCCGACCTAGCATAAACTAATATACTATCACGTAAGCCCGCCAAAGTTATAAGCTAACAGAATAGAATCACATACAGAACTCGGATAAATCCGGAATATAACTTATTCAAAGACGAGATATTAAATAAATGTAAAGATATCTTCTTCTATAATAGTTTTATTATTTAACCGCTCTAGTATATAGAAACCTTAAATATATCGTGCTATAACAGGGGTGTGAAGCCAATAAACCCTTAACTAGTCGATATAGAATGGGCGACGACAGGACTAAACACGGTATAATATTAGCAACCGCCCTCCTAAGTTTGTAGAGCATAGCCTTAAGAATAAGTGTATCATTATCTCAGTGCAATATTAGCGATAGCGTGAGTTCTAAGATACTAAAATCGCAGGTTCTTTGCGGCACGGGGGGATTTGCGTGACACAGGGGGGATGTTATAACTTCTTCCAAAATAGGTTTTGATTGGTAGTTAAGAAAACAAGAAACGATGTTGCTAAGGCAGATTTCACACAATGACTCATGTCCATATTGCATCAAATAACAATCCAATTACACTTCACTATTACTTCTTTAAAAAAAAATCGACCCGTACAGCCAGCGCCGTCTAAGGACTCAAGGGAAGAAGGGAAACAAGCAAGAAAAGGCTACGTACTACACTCCCCTCTTCTTTCATCATCCAAAGTTCCATCCACATATAGCGTGGGTATCAATATATACAACATCCGAATCTCATATGCCAACGCGTAAAGAAACAAAGAAAAGAAAGATGTCGAAACCCCTTGACACAGTTATATGCGCAACGCCCATCCAAACGATTCATGCTAACAAACAAACAAACAAACGAAAAAAAAATCAATGAGCGTTATATACTCCCTCCTTACTACATCAACATGCACCCAAAAAAAACCCCCCATAAAAAAAACCGCGTGTTTACAGATTCTCCAACATATCACTCATCTTCAACCAATCACTAAACTCACTTGCATCCGCCTTCTCTCCCTTATCCACACCAATCCTACTCTCCCTCTTCAACTTCTCATTCACAAGCTGCAAGTCGAGAATCGAGTCTTTCCCCGTGGACTTGCGCTGGCCTAGTCCACTATCCGCACGAGGCGACAAAAGCCGCGTTTGAATTGCCGACGAAGAAACCGGGACAGCCGGACGCTCTGGCTGCGATGGCGATGACGAGCGTTGGTGCGTGTTAGCAGCAGCAGCAGCAGCAGCAGCAGCAGCGGAAGCGGAAGCAGACAAGCTACCAAAGTCCTTTGTGAAAAAATCTGGACTCCTGAGTATGTTGGGTGTACTGGGGGATTGGGGGATTGTGCTCATGCCGGCGACGGAGTTGCGTTGTTTGAAGGGGGCGCTGATGCGCAGGCTCAGGAGGGTTGTGTGTTTTTGTTTTGGTGCAGATGCGGCGCTGGAGTCGGACTCAGAGGAGAAGATGGCGGATTTGTGGCGGGTGAAGAAAAGGGAGGACTTGCGGAATATGGAGGTTGATCGGGGTTTGTGCAGGGGAGGAGAGGGGATGGGGTCGGTGGTTACGATGGGTTGAGGTTTTTCTTGGGGGGGCATGGCGTGGAGTTGGATTTGAGGTTGGGGTTTGACGGCGGCGGCAGCGGCGGTGGGGGGTTCTTTGGTGAGCTTTGAGGGTTTTTCTTGGTCTTCCTGCTGTTGTTTTTGGAGGCGCTGCTTGAGTTGCTGTTCTGAGATCTGCTTCGCTTTGGCTTCGGCTTCGCGGACTGCTTTTTCTTCCTCTTGTCTTGCATCGGGTTTAGTCTTCTCTGTCTTCACTTCAGACGGCTTCACTACAGCTGGTTTCACTGTCACCTCTGTGACTATCATTCCCCTCTTTTCAGCACCCTTGAGCATATCTTGAATCTTGCCCTTCTCTTTCTCGTCAAGACCTTCTGGCACACAAGCCATAGGCGTAAGACCCTTCGCATTCTTATTGCCCAGCTTCGCACCAGCGCGTAGCAGAGACGCAATAACTTTGTCACTGCCACCCACTGCCGCCGCATGCAAGAGCGTATTCTTTTCCGAGTCAAGGACATCCAACTTGGCACCTCGAGTAAGCAGCGTAGTCACAATCTCCAGATCCCCAGCTTCAGCAGCAAAGAACAAAGGCGTTCGTCCAGTATCATCAATACACTCCACATTGCCCTGCTCCAGTAACAACTCCTCTACAACATCAGCACGGCGCGCCTTGACCGCACAATGCAGTGGGAAGCGGCCCTTGTAGAAACCCGAAGCAAGGCCCGGTTTCGCATCTCGAGCGAGAAGCAATCTCACGACCTCGATATCGATACCCGGACACTCCTCCAGGACAAAAGTAAGAGGATGGATCGTCAAACGGGGAGGCTCCGTGAATCCCTGTTGAGGACAAGGCCAGGACGTGCGCTTTGCATGCCTGTTGCTGCTCGCATTGGGATCAGCGCCAGCATCCAGCACCATGCTGAGAACCTGGAGAAGATACTCTGGCGCCAACGGGGGCTGCAGCGAGATATGCCTCAGAATAGCCCACAGCAGGGATTTTCCAAGCGGCGACTTGGGCAGGTTGTTGACGTCTAGACCCATGGAAATCATAATCTCGAGATCGCGGGTTGGCAGCACCGTCATGAACGACGATACCTCATCCTCCGCGCTCTTGGGATGCTGCCGCAGGACGACCGTACGACGGACCCATTCCTGCTGCGCAAACGATTTGTAAATTTTCTTGTTGACTTCTTCCGACGACTGCAGCATGTGCTTGTTTGGCGTCCAGTCTTCAAACTCAAAAGTGGCGCCGTTCCTGAGCAGTGCGTCGACGAATATCGGCTTGCCCATGGTCGCGGCGTAATATAGCGCATCGCGTTTCTTGTGGTCTTCGTGGTCGGCAAAGTTCCAGCTCGCTTTTGCGCCCGCCTTCTGCGCCAACAGTGCTTCGATGACGGGGAGACCCTCCTCCGGAAGCGTCTTGACGGCGAGTATGAGCGGCGTAGCGCCAGATTGATCGCGTATGCTTCTGCTCACGCCGCGTTCACAGAAGGCTACAGTAGTAGTGGCAATATGTTCCCAGGTTGCTGGGGCCTTGGGGCAGTTGGCGACAACATGATGCAGCGCACTGAAGCCGTTCTTGTCCCATGCGTTGACACTCGGTGTCGCAACGAATATCGGTGCAATGGACCACTGATGGTTCTTGACGGCAAGAAGGAGCGGAGTGTTCTTTTTGTTATCAATAGCTGTAGGATCCGCACGCGCTCTCAACAGCAAGCGCACAGTCTTGTCCAGACCGTTCGCAGCTGCGAGATGCAAAGGCGTTTGTCCCTGTGCATTCGTCTTGCGGAAGTTGGACACCTTGATGAGAGAATCCAGCACGGGCTCATTATCTTTCTTGCACTGTGTTGCAGCGAACAACAATGGCGTCAGTCCTTTGGCGTTGAATTGTTGGGGGTTCGCCTTGTTCTTTAGCAGCATGTCAATGCACATCTTGCTGTGCGTCGCAACATGAAGCGCAGTGTTGCCCTCGCTGTCCTGTGCATTGACCTCAACACCTGCATCGATGAGCATCTGTGCAATCTTCATGTGACTGAAGGACGGCGACACGGCGCGATGAAGTAGCGTCTTTCCATCGGGGTAGGTAACCTTGGCATCGGCGCCCTCTTCGATCAAAGCCTCAGTGATGGCTTGGATGGTGTCCTTCTCTTTTGTCAATGGACATTCGAACGCAGCCTGAAGCACGCTCAGTCCCTTCTCGTCACGGACCGAAAGATCGGGGTTGCGCTTGAGGATTGCCTTGACGACTGGTGCTCCTGCACACGACAAAGCCACAAAAATCGGTTGTAGTCCTCGGACAGTCTTGCGGTCTGGATCGGAGCCCTTTTCCAAGAACATCTCCACCAACAGCACGTCGTTTCTCTTGATGGCTTCCACAAGCACGTTTGACTCGGGGTCGCAGGCTGCAGCGAAGATGTCGGCAATGAGGTCGTTGCCGATAGAGAAGCGACCCTGTGTCTTTTGCACATGCTTCAGTAGCATTTCCTTCTCTTTTGCCAGTTCGTTGCGTTTGGTGTTTGCTGCGTTGATAATGGCGACGGCTCCGTTGATATTGTTGGCCTTCAAAGCTGCTTCAGCCGGGGTCTGGGCATTGACGTTCAGTGTGTTGTAGCTGGCGCCGTGCTGTAGTAAACTCATGACTACTGCCAGTGATCCCGACTTTGCTGCTGCATAATGAAGAGGTGTTTCGCCCGTCGTTTGCGTCTTGAGTTCCAGGTTGGGTCCATGTGATAGTAGCAGGTCCATAAGATCGACGCGGCCATTCTTGACCGCAATGTGCAGTGCAGTCTCCCCTCCCTCTCTGGTGGTAGCATTGATGTCCGCACCAGCGCCGAGGAGAATCTTTGCAATCTCAACATATCCGTTCGCAACAGCAATGCACAGTGGTGGTTGTCCAATGTTAGTGACGTCGTCCGGCGACGCGCCAGCTCGAAGAAAGTGCGAGAGGGCAGCCTCACGCTGATGATAGACCGAGTAAAAAATGGGCGTCCACTCCTTGGATGGTCTGAAATCTCCCAGCTTCTCCGGTGCCTCTCCAGACTTTCCAAATCTACATCTCAAAACCTCGACTGATGTTTGCAACGCCGAGCCCTTGCGTCTCAGCGTAGACGGGCTCCTGCTGCTCTTCTCAATGTCCATGTCGATTTGACGCAACATTGAAGGTTCCGAGTCACTCGACTCGCCCGAGTAGACACCGGTACTGCGTGAATTAGTCGACATGTTTTCGAGTAGACATAGGGGGTCTAAGGAGTGGACCAGTGGGAGGAGGAGGAGCTGGTAGGGATTGGAAGGGGAATGGGCATACAATAAGTCTAGGAAGCGGAAGAAGCGGGGTGGCAGAAGCAGAGAAAGGGAACCTTGCATCAGCCGCAGCAAAAATCACCCTCAGTTGACGGGAGATTGACATGTACATACGTTTCACCGGCGTCTCCTCTCGGCCGCCCGATCGGGACAGCAGACTGAGTGGCGCTACACACGAATCAAGAGCATTCTCGTGCCCCGACCAGGCTGCCCACCAGTAAGCGGTGCGACCGACTTACCAATCCCAACTCACTTTTTGTGCTTCAAGCTAATCGCGCTCTAGTCGCTGGCCGAAAGCGGCGTCGCTGCCAGCGCTGTTCGATAGCGCACGACTCGCGCCCGTCGCGAATGGGACGTCGACAACTCCCGCCACAAAGTACCCCCTGCGTCACTTTTTCGCCAATCCGCCCCAGAAGCAACCTCATTACGCGCTTGTATACAAACATGGCTGGCGAGTGAGCCCCGCATGCAAAAATAAAAAAGAAGACGTGGTGTACACTGTATGGCGGCACAGCGGGCGCTCCTTGCATCTCGCACTGCAGCATTTATGAGGTTCATCAACATATTTCACCTTCGTCATCCTCCAGACCATCTCCTGGCTCTTCCCGAAACGCCATGTCCACATCCACCTGCGAACCCGCATCCTAATAAGAAAGAAACAAGCAAAGAGCAGGGAAAACAAACACCAGAAACGCGGGTGCGAGTGTGCCACCCCCACTCCCCCATCCTTCAACGATCATCAGGCCCGAACACTTCATGTGCATCCCCCCATACTTTCCTGATCTTTTTCAAAGACATTACCAGAATTCCATTTTTCAGAAAAGCCCATGCTGTGATTCGGGAAACACGACGTGCCGATCTCCCGAAACCTTGAAAGCTAAACTACGCATGCAAAGGGCGATCAATGATCATTGCCACTGTGACCCACGTGTTTTGTTATGGTACAATCTGTAATTATGTGATCTGGAACTTTTTAGTCAGGGGGGGGGTTGCGGGGGGCTGGACGAGACAAGACAAGACAAGACAAACAGACAAGAGAAAACAGAGAAGGGTCACGAAAGTCAGCCAAACATCTTAGTCAGGGGGGGGGCAGATACCTTGGACGCCCGTAGTACGGGGCGGCGTGCCAAGCTTGATGGCGCCACGAGCTACCCAAAGCCAATATTTCCACAAAACAATCATCATTGCGTCTTTCGTTGGGGGCAGGAAAGGGTGGGGGGAGATCCCCTCTTTCTTCCTAGATGAGACGTGCATGGAAAAAAAGCAAGTGTCTTTTTGGCGGACGGCAGATCTTGATCGTGTAAAAGAAAGGACGGATGGAAAGTTGGTAAAGGAGCAGAAGAGGTTCGAGCGCTATTCTTCGTTTTTTGGAGTGAATGCGGCATTGTTCTTCTCTTTCTTTTTTTTCTTTCTAACATTCTTCTTTTGAGATCAGGGCGATAGTCGGTGGGGGAGGGGGAGGGTGCGAAAATCGCGGGGGGAGAAGAGCTCGTTGCTTGGTCTTTGCTGCGTATGTGCAATCGTTCGGCCTGACCTTCTTCCGTGGTAATTATTCCCAAGGGTTCATGTGGTTCAACGATGAAGCTCAATATAGGTACTTATACATGGAACGTTCCCGCGCAACTACCGCAGTCCTCCACATATGTCTGTGGTCAATAGATATCAACAAGTTCTGTAGAACTTGTCGTTCACTGAACGGCGCGCCGGTATGGCGGCAGCGTGTTTTTCCCTCTCCCGGGTGGAGGGGGCGAATGGACAGATCGGCCAAGATATAGTGGTCTGGATAAATATAGAACTCAAATCAGCCTCACCAAAAAGGATTGCAGCAAGAAAAAATAGGACTGATCGCGATAGAGCGGCGAGAAACGACTGTACTTTTTTTGTTTCATGGATTGGGGCAGTCCTGAAGGCACGTGCCGCATCTACTAACGATATTGAGCAAAAAACGAGTGTAATAGTAACGCGATAAACTTCGCCTACCAAGAAACCAGGCCGCCTATTTCAATTTGTATTCGCCCTCCTCTCCGTCTCTCCAACTCCTCTTATTCGATAACAATTTAGCCCTCCACAACACCATGTATCATGCACGCGATAGCGCGTAGTTTAGTAGGTCATTTACTAGAATGGCTGCACACCCAGTTTTCTTTCTAGCAAGTGCACTAGGAATGCGTAATCTCTTAGAATTTCACCCCCAGCTTCCAGCCGACCTGCAAAGCTCGACTCCACACGAAGCAAAGCGAAGCCACAACGTAACAGACCGCAGTCCAGATCACTACACCCCAGTAGTGTCCGCCAGTAGTTTGGATGATTGCTCCCGCAATGGGTATGCCCGTAAGGGTGCTGAAGCTCACGACAGTATAGCAGGTAGCGTAATACCGTCCGTAGACATTTGTATCGCAGAGCTGGCCCACGCATACTGGTGTCAGGGAGATGTTGGAGCCAGAGGCGAACCCGAATAAGACAGCGTAGACGATTGATAGACCTTTGATGGCCGCAGCTGCAGATTCAGTAGTTGGCGCGAGAAGCGATGCTGGGAGCCAGAATACCAACGATGTGGCAGAACAAACTGCCAATGCAGCAATCATGCTGTTGAACCGACCCAACTTGTCGGCCAGCAGGCCAGGAAGCCAGCGACCGACGCAGCTTCCTGCGTTGAAAATGGCGACCAGCTGGTACGCAAAGGACGGGCTGAACGCACCAGTACTCACTGCAAAAGTTGTGAGGTAAGTGATTGGAATAAAGAGTGCCCATTCCATCATGAAGATGCCTACTGTGAGAAGAAAGTAGCTCTTGTGACTGAAGATTCTAAAATCGGGCCACACCGACTGTCCAGGCTTAGGCGGCAGTCGAGAGCGGATGAGGATGCAGGCACCGATACAGCAGAAGAGCATGATGAAGCCAACGATGCGAGTAGCCCATGGGAACCCCACTGTAGGTAACAGCTTCTCCAGGGCCAGTGGGAAGATGACACCACCCAGCGACCCTCCAGCTGCAGCGATACCTGTAGCATTACCTCGCTTCTGGTGAAAGAAATGACTGATTGCTGCAAAAGCAGGAGTAAAGATCAGCGACGTGCCAAGGCCCCCAAGGACGCCAAAGACGAGGAAGAACTGCCAGTACAGGGTGCATATGCCAAGGAGAAAGTTTGACAGACACAGCAAGATGCTACCAGCCAGCACTAGGAGCCGCGGACCATGGGCGTCAAAGATGGGGCCGATTTGAAGTCCACAGAAGAAGGACAGAAACACGTATATGCTAAAGATCCACGAGATGGTCGACTCGCTGTAGTCTTGCAGGTAGTGCTCGGCAATGTAGGCATGGTAGATGCCGACCGTGTTCATCATACCCAATGAGGCAATGAGGCCTAGAAAGGATCCGAGAACAACAGACCAGGCGCCTAGACCGCCTTCTGGGTAGGTCACCTCAGTGTGAGTAGTCGAGGTGATGGATCGAGATTCCTCATCATGAGGCTGGCGAGACTTTTCATATCCAGTTGCAGTGCTGTTTGGGTGACTCTCCTTGGATCTGGCTGATGCCAGGGCATTGGCGGTTTGAGTTGGGGCACTTGGGCATGGCGATAGCGTGTCCAAAGGCGGAATAGTGAACTCTGCTTGGGGATAGGTATTGACTCGAGCGAGCGGGTTGATTGATCCTGGCGTGCTGCCTTTGGGTTCGCTGCTCATACGCGGTGCTGAGGTGATATCGGAACAGGGATGGATGGCGTGTGATGAGAATGTGCGCAATGCACGTGCGCTTGAATAGGGTTTGAAAGAGCTCCTGCACAGTCCCCGAGGTGCGTCCACTTCTACCCGTAAGTACCTCCCAGTCGGTAACACGGGCCGTTGATTAAGTCGCAATTATGGTTCTCCGGCCTTTTTGTGTAGAACAAAGGAGAAGGCCCAGAGGTATAAGTAGGACAGGGAACGGTGGAGGGGATGACGGCTATGACCAAACGACCCACTTGGCGGCTTCGTCTATTTCTCTAGATGCGGTATCGCCCGCTACCGATGAAGGGTTTTCCGACATGCTCTTACCAACCGGGCCATGATTCGCCGTAGATGCCGAAGACCAAGACTCGACTGGATATTGGCGGTGAGTTGGACTGACTTGACATATTCCGGAAATAATTTTTTTCGGAGTGAGATGCGGAGTTCAGAGCATCGGTATCGGAGTACTCGCCGTGGATCGGTCTGTTGGCTTGCCATTGGGCTGATAATCTCGCCGTTGTTCTCTACCAGACATATTCTAGTCTTGCCAGCAATGGCTCCAATCTATCAGTAACCTTTAGAATGAATAGACAATTTGGTGTGTCGGTCAGTGCACTGTACAGTTTGTCAGGTACCTTATCAATCCCATTTCTAGGCATTAGATCCCGACCATAATCTCTTTCTGCACTTCGAAAAGCATTCCAATACAAGTACAAGTATGTGGATCTTAATTAACCTTGCGAAAGTGTAAATAATCCTTGTATATGCATGTGGAATAATGAATGCGCCGTAGACATGACTCCTTAACTACTCCCGATAGAACCACGCTCCGTAACTCGCCCCTCTGCATATTTTTTGTCAGGTTCTATGCAGTCATGTCACATGCCACGTACGGAATGTTGACGTAATAGAGTTGTTGGGAGCATGAGTAGTTATGTTTGCCTTACGAGATAATGCTGTCAGTACCTTAAAATTCGATTGCAATCAGATGCGAACTAGATCTATAACGTATCATGCCTACCTCACAGCAACAAAGTAGTGAATATTCTCTATCCCGTATCCTCTATGTAAACTAAAATACATCTCTAGCTCCAGCGCAGCTATTCTGTGAAATTACAATCTAAATAACGTGATCAAGAATCATAGATGTTCTGTATATTGACTCATACGGGCTCTATCTGAGGTCGGTGGATGCATTGATTTATCTTCTCAGAGAAAAGGGCACAGTATTGAAATTAAAAAAAATCCGGAAGTTTTTTTATACTGAGTTCATTCTTCATCAATCAGGTATATCTTTTTGGAGTCTTCCAGGCCGGGAGGTGAAGAGAGACCCGAAAAACAAGAGATTTGGAGATAGAAGATTATATACTCAGCCCAATTTGGATATATTTACTTGGCCCTGCATATCGTCAACCGTGAGTGAGGTAGGTAATACTTCGAAATGGATTCGTGTATAGAGTAGTACTGTGATTGTAAAATTCAAAGAAGACAAGAATGATATGAGAGAAATTGGTTCGTATATCGATATATTAAACTATCAACCTTGAAATAACGCCTAAGAGAGAAAAACAGGAGGACACAGCTTCCTTCTCATACATCCATCCTTCGATTCCCTCTCTTCTAGCAATACCCTCAAGTCCCCGCCTTTTCAACAGTCCACTCCGTAACCCCCCCAATCGACCACTCCACATCTTCCATCCACCCTCCAACCCTCCAAGGTCCTAACTCCCTCGGAAAATATGTCTTCCCTTCCCCTTCCTCACCTGCCTCCCCCTCAGGCTCATGAACCTGCACCCAACACCCCCTCGCCCGTGGACTGTTCGCGCTAATCTCAAACTCCCTCCACTTATCCGTCCCGGCCAGAACTGCAAGCGCCTTGTCCGGATCTATATCGTACGGATCCACCTTCTCCCCCTCAAGTACCTTCTTCAGCGCCTCCTTGTGCCCCGGCGGCTCAGGAATAGGTGGTTGAACAACCGCCAAGCTGAAAGGAATATATTTCGTATTAACAGGTAGAGCTGGGACCCACTTCCAAGGTGTAAGGGTGCAGGCGAAGAAGGGCGGGGTGGAGTCGCCGTCAATGGAGGAAGGGGGGAAGACTTTTACGGTTAAGGAGGAAGGAGGGGAGGCACCGGCGGGGGTTGGGGGGGAGGAGAAGGAGAAGCGGGCGAGGTGTTTGGGTATGTTCCAGTTTAGGCGGCCGTTGTAGGTGGTTGTGCGTTGGGAGACGTAGATGCGAGATATGCGGAGGGCTTTTGCGGGGAGGGAGGAGGGTGTTGGGGGGAGAGGCGTGGTGAAGTTGCCGGGGACGAAGATGATTTCGTCGTATGGGCCTTTGCGGCGGGTGGTTAGAATGAGTTGGGTGTATGTATATATCTTTGCAGATACAATTGCCTACGAATACGAGTATGATATGGGATTTGGGGATGAAAGGAGGAATCAAACATACCAACAGGCGTCTCACTGTACCTCACCACAATCACCGCGCCCAACCCACCCTTGAACGCACCATTCTCTTTTTCATCCGCCCACGAAGCTTCAAACTCATCATACGTCCCCTTTGGCAACTCGCTCAGCTTTAGGAAAAGGGAATACGACTCAGCCTTTAGCTTCTCCCATGGCGCTTCAGACCTAGGCACGGGATGCCGTTCCGCGTCCCCACCAAACGTACCGTATGTAGCCATTTGCGCTGGAAGATGTGACAAAAAGCGGGGATGCGGATAGGGTCAGGTGTACTACTACAATCCCCAGAAATACACCTCATATATATCTTTGGAGCACGAAAAACACGAGGTTGGTGAGGCCAAGTTGCCAAAAGGTTTATCAGCGCAAGAGCCAAGGAAACAACTTTTGTGGCATTAGTACTAGGCCGGGTCAGACCCGAGGTCGATTACTTTATCTCATCCCTTGCGTTTTCCTATCTCGCTCTTCTCCAGGTGGCGTAGTGAAACGGCTGACGATGCATTGCATAAGCACGTGGCGCATTCGATTTGCGAAATGTGAATGATTTCCGTTGGCAATTACCAGTGTGTACCAAAAGGATATCTCGTTTGGGTGTGCGGTGGCTGGCTGGGGCGGGGGCGGGGAACAGGGATGGAAGGATGGATGCAAGCGGAGCGGGGTGAAGCGTGTGCAGCTTGTAGGTAGTGCTGCATGGCTGGGTGAGGTAGCGGTGATTGGGTAGAGAGAGGATGGATGCAGGAAATATATCTAGATGATACTGAGATGATGAGGTAGGGAAGGTAGATTAGGGTGAGGACTGCGAGTATGCAAGGATGCCCAAGCAAGAAAGAAAGCAAGGAAACAGGACCATGCGACCGGACAATTAAGACTCGCGATCAAGATTTTAAGAATGAGGTACGGAAATGACGGTTGAAAACACGACTTGGCGAGGTGATGGAGGGGTGAAGGGGATAGATGGGGAAGCCTGGATCTTGTGTGGAGGGAAGGAAAGAAAGGAAGGGGAAGCCCACCACATTCAAACACCTACACCTGCTCTTCCATCTCTCTTGCTACTACAAACCCTATGCGCACAAAAGATGAGATTCCTGTCCCTACAAACGTCATCCTCTGTCGCAAAGGAATAAAGAAAACGTCCTCTGATTTTCTTCGTTCCCGCACGTAGCGCTGCAGGCGCACGTGGCTTGGTTAGGATCCATGCATAGTGGGATAATTGCGTGCATGACATTATGTGTGTGACTTTGTGTAGCCAGGGGTTCAGAGAGACGGGGGAGAGGAGGAAAAAAACTGGATGGGTAGTATCGGGTTGGTTTTCGAGAGTGTTTCTGTGTTTGCGTTTCACACTTTGTTGTAGGTTTACGTTAATGCATGTAAGAATTTGGAAAGAAAAAGTAGGAGGAGAGCCTGTGTTTCAAGGACGAGTTGGACTAGTATGTTTTCATCCAACAAGAGAGGTATCCATGATTGTTTTACCCATCTTACATGTGGACCCTTCTACTCACGTCCCTTTTTCCCTTGCAAATACTTGGTGAAACCCTCATGTACATATTCCGTGTACCCTGATCCGCAGCCTCGGTACCTTTTACCCTTCCCTAACCCGCAAAATAATCACATTCGCCACCAAATCTCTCATTTCAAATCTCCCCCATCTACTAGATTCTAGCCGTCTATTCCCAGTGCTTAACCCTTCTCCAGCCGTTCCCTAAACACTTGACTCGTCGGCCATAGTCTCGGCCAAATACGGCCAAGAAAACCACACCCAAACACAAGAGCCGCCAAAACGCTCACACGTGACAGCCGTCATACCCAAACAGGCAGTTGGGGCGCACAAAATGCATGTCATGCAGGCCGTCCAGCCCGCCGGCGGCTATTGCGACGGGCAGTCTAGTAACAGTAGCGTGGGGAGGTAACATGAAGTCGTGTCTTGGCAGGCCAAACATGAGGCGAGTCATAGACACACGTGCGGTATTGCATACATGTGCGTGCGTGCGTATGTGCGTGCGTGGACGTGCCGCTTGAAGGACCCTGAGCGCGGGCAAGGCGCATGTGCGCTATGGGCACGAATACATTTGTGGGTTTTGATTGCTCCGAGTTGGGCATACTGTTAGTCAATAAGAACGCACGTGTGTTTCGTGTGTCGTCGACGAGCTGAGCAGCTGTGCTAGCTCTCGTTTTGTTGTTGATGCTTTTCGATTGCCGACTCTTGGCCTAACGGCCGTAACGCCACCCTGGGCGAAAAGGACTCGTGGTCCCTCAAGTGAACATGGAGCAACCTTGTAGCTTGCAACAGCAACGTGTTGATACGTGGGATGACCTTTTTCCATTCCATTGCTTACTTGGTCTGTTGTCTGTGTGTTGAATCGGCGGTCAGAAGGCGATGACGGTGAGTGACGAGACGGGAGGTGAGTAAGACGAATTGGATCGAGGTAGAGAGTATGTAGAGCGTAGTATTAGAGAGATCCCTCTTGAAATCCCCATTGTTGACCGACTGATTGACTGGCTGACAAGAAAATCCATCAAGTCTATAACTATATCATACTGAAAGAAACAAATAAAAACACAGCGCATAAGCGTAGACCTGTTTTGATAACTTTTTGTGACTGCGATTTCAACGCCCGTTGTTACAAAGACCCAAAGTCTAGAAAAAAGTAGTCAGAGACAAACAGAAAAGACAATGATGACCCAGGGGATATATTCCGCATAAAACAAATAGAAGGACATGGCCACTCATTCAACTCTGGTAATGAGCATCAAATCGTGATAGCAAGCGTGACGTGCTGGTAAAGGAAGATGCACCTCTCGAGAGATGTATGCACATGAATCAAAACATGTGGCGGGCTGGCTGGCTTTTTTTTTGTATCCAAACACCAGGGCTGGCTGGCTTGGGTAGGAGATGAGAAATGAAAAGATTCTCCCAGTCCGAGAAACGCCAGGAGATGCATATGACGAAGAGGTGAAACCAGTCGTGACCTTTTCGTCTTGGATGATAGAAAATGGGTATTAAGAGAAGTAGAGGTAAAGTTCAAGGCATGTGTAGTTTAGAACATGGAAGGATCTATGCCACCCATTCCAGCACCCGCAACATTGGCATTCTGCAGATTCTGAAGGTTTCCGGTAAGGCCGAGCTTCTGCATGGCCAACTCGGGGTTGCAGTGAGGTGCATGGGAGCGGTGATATTTGAGACCGTTGAGGTTCTTGTACCGCTTGCCACATACTTCACAGCGATATGGCTTTTCTTTCTCCATGCCAACTGTGCCGGGGTATGGGATCGACGTCAGGGGATCGACAATGGAAAATGTGCCATCGTCATTCTCCTTGAGCTGCTGGTTCTGGTGGCCGTGTTGCTTGTGGTACTTGAGACCGTTTTGGTTCTTGTATGCCTTTTCGCACCCAATAACTGGGCATCGGAATGGCTTGACCTCTTCGGGAAATGGGAATTGGGGAATGCTGGCACCGTTAAGAAGCTGCTGTTCCCGTAACCGCCTGGCCATTTCGCTCTGATCGTTTCCGCTGAGCTGGTAGTTCTTGAGGGCTGCTTGCAGCTGTGCTTGGTTGAGACCACCGCCCTGCTTGCTGAACAGACGCTTGCCTGGCTGGTCAATTGTGCCATTGTTGTCAAAAGCGGCCATGCCAAAGTTGCCGTTGCCATTTCCGTTGAAGTTCATGCCCATGGGCATCCCCATGTCCATTCCCATCATTGGGTTGAAGCCGCCAAAATCCATGTCAAGCTCGGCTGGAGTGCCGGGGTGTGAGGATTCTGGCGAGGTCAAGTTGTGGTTTGTCATGGGCATAGTGCCCATTGTTGGCGTGTTGACCGAAGACACGGTGGGGTTGTTCTGGAGGTTGAATTGCTGCGAGGCCGAGGGCGTGTTTGGCGTTGATGTTCGCATGCCTTGGTGGTTTTGCATGTTGTTGGCCATGTTGACGTTGACGTTGAGATTTGACTGCTGGTTCTGGTTCTGGTTGAATTGATTTTGTACTGGGAATTGCTGCATCGGCTGCTGCTGTTGTTGCTGCTGCTGCTCGTCAATGGAGCCCAGTGTGTCAAAGTTGATGTCGTCCATATCCATGTCGTCTAGCGAATCCATGTCCTGTACAGTGGACAGGTTGGAGCGGCTGACGGAGCCTATCCGTGGGCGGTGCGCGCCAACTGAGCCCGATCTTTGTTGGAAGCCATTTTGGGTGTTGAAGGGTGCATCGCCCTGAGTCTGGCTGGGCGCGATTGAGTTTGTTGGCGCGCCTGATGCAGAGGTGAAGCCATTTGTGGGGGGCTGTTGGGGGCGGGCTGCAGGCGCGTTTGCGTGCGTCTCCTCAAAGTGCTGCAGCAGATCGTGCAGCGACGCGAGGGTGAGGCCGCAGCAAGTAAAATCCTTCATAAAGGCGGCTTCCATCTTGGGCAAATATGACGACGAGTGGAACGAAGGCGAGTTGTTGGCAAAAGGTGCGGGTGAAGTGCCCATCATGATGCTGCGTAAAACGTGTTAGTTGGGTTTTGTTGTGGCGGCCCGAAAAGCGGGTGGGGGTAACTTACTCATCGCGAATCCACGAGCCGACCGAGTGGCCGCCCCAGCTCATGCCGCCAGCGAAGCTGCCCATGTTTGTGCTCTCGCGACGCCCGCGGTCCTTCATGGTGATGGGCCTGGCGCCGCTGTTTCCGTAAAAGGAAGAGCCGAGCATGCTGATGGAGGGGTGGCGCTCGCTGATGCTGGGACGGGCATTGTGATTGAAGTCGAAGTTGTTAGGGTTTAGCAGACCCGGGGTGGTGGCGAGGTCTGGCTGGGCCTCTGCCTGCTTGAGGGCAGAGGTGAGATTGGAGGTTTGGTTTGGGGGAGAGTTTGAGCCATAGCGCGGGGGCGTCTGGATGTCAATGGGCGAGGCAGTGGCCATGTCTGCGAAGCCGGCGTGAACTTGGGGCTCTTGTGGGAAGAGCGAGAAGCTGCAATCGCCCGCGTCTTCGAACAAGACGTCCTCGTCTGGTTGGCGGCTAGCGGCAAGCTCGTGGGGCTTGCGGTGCCAGAGGTTGGCGAGGGTGGCGGGGGAGTCCTTGTTGACACGGCCAAAGTGCGGCGACGAAGGGTGGTCAACAGGCGTGGTGATGGGAGTGCTCGCTGCGGTGGATTCGCGCGGCGAGTGGGTGAGGGGAGGCGGGTGCTCGTATGAATCCAGCTTCACGGTTAGGCGAAGTCAATGGGATATAAGCAGCGGCGGGGTGCGCGCGGAGTTGTGGCGGGGACTGTGCGAGGCGTTTAGGCGCGGTCCCGGATGACTGTGCGGCGGTGGTGTGGTGTGGCGTGGTGCAGGCGAGGATTGGTGCGTGCTGCAACAATGGGTGTTGGTGGATAGTAAGGCACAGTTGTTGTAGTGGTAGTAGTAGTAGTAGTAGTAGTAGTAGTAGTAGTAGTAGTAGTAGTAGTAGTAGTGAGCAATACAAGGCAGCAGCAAGAGATATGTGTGCCTTTAGCAATTCAGGTCCTGTGGCAATGGTTGTGTTTTGGGGGGGGGCTTAAAAAAAAGTACCGATGGCCGTGGGTGAAGCCGGGGCCTGGGGGGGCTATATGTTGGCGTGGAAGCGGTGACGAGGTTAACGAGGGTAGAAAGGACAAGCGGCCGACTGCTGGGCGGGCTTCGAGGATCCCTGGCGATGGGTGGGTGGGTGCGGCCAATTGCGGGCTGGCGCTACTGTAACCTGTATGCGTCGCCGGCAGCAAAGGTGCAACTCTGACGAAGAGCCATGGCGGGTTGCATGACGAAATGAGCAGCCACACAGGCGACTGCAACAGAACGGCCGAAGCTCACTGGCGCCCTGCGTGTGCGAGCGACAGGCACCCGGCATTGAGGGTGAATGTCATCGAGGGCCGTCCGTGGCGGGGCGGCGCTGCCGGCCGAGGCAGAGGCGCGTTTGGAGAGCGACGAGGCAAGACGGAGAGCATGGCATGCACGGCCACACGGTTGGTCGCCTCTACAACTAATAGCTAGTCGGATGTACGATGCACATGGACATGGACATGGACATGGACTAGAGCCGGAGCGCCTGTTCGTTGCTGTCGTCGGTTGCCATTGACCTTGCCTGCTGCCAGGCCATCCTTGTTGCGTGCATTTGTCGCCGTCTTCTAGAAGGGCGTACTACTGGACGCATGGCAGTTGGTAGTAGCTGGTAGCTGGTAGCTGACATGCTCACTGAGCCTGCGCCCGGGTCCGAGCCCGTTTGCAGTGGCGCAGGTGTGATCCGAGGAAATTCCGCCCGCGTGCTGCTGATGCACATGGTGTTGCTGGGCTTGGGTGTGCTCGCTCGCAGTGGCGGTGATCACCTGACCAGGGGGAGGGGGGGCGCTCCCTTCCATGCTCCCAACACGGGCCTGCGAACCGCCGCTGACGCTGATGCTGGCTGCATACAGACTACTGGTAATACTACATGCTACACGGACACACCTGCCAGCTGCTACCGTGGGTGTGTGCGGGTGGTGCTGGTGCCGGTGCTGGTGCTGGTGCTGGTGCTGGTGCTGGTGCTGGTTACTGGGCGGGCATGGTGGTGGGCAGGAGAGGGGTCGCGCCACACGACGACGAGATGGCCTAGCCGCAACAAGTCCTACTACTCTACTCGCGTACTCGTATCTTCTAGATTTCTGTTGAAGCACTCGTCCAAAGCATAGCACGCACTGCAACGCCCTCGACGCTGCCGTCGCAAACGTTTCAAGCCAGTCGAGCGGGCAGGTCGGCGCGTTGCATCTGCCCTAGCCGGCCTCGTTTCGGCTGTTTGCCTGTGTTTGTGCTGCTCTTACACAAGCAGCAGACTAAATGGCCGCCGCCAGCCTGCCTAGCCCTGGCGCTACATTGATCCGAGGCCCTGTCTACTTACTTACTCCAACTCACCCTAGCCAGCCATGGCCGTAGTGGTAGCCAGCCTCCAGCACCCGCACAATGGCCACGCTCCAGAGGGCCAGCTGGGAGCCTATAGTCTGTATACACTACATTGACACAAGTGTACTTACCATGTACCCAAGTATCCAAGTACGTACCTATATGCAATCACCCAGCCACAGTCCTCCCGAGAATCCAGCCTGCAGCCTAGCCACAGGCACACTCACAGTCACGCTTCCCCCGCGCCCTCGTATACAGACACAGTAGTCAATGCAGTGCCAGGCCTACCAAGTCCAATACCCCATGGTCCACGGCCGCTCGCTCTTCAGTGTCTGGGGCACATGGTGTCGCCTGCTTACGTGCAGCTGCTGAGGAGATCGGCATCAGCCTGAGCCCACGACCCGCAATGTCGTGCTCCTTCTCCAGCGCCTGCCCCGTTTCTCATCCATTGCCTTAAAGCATGCCCCCCACGCCCGCTGCTGGCCAAATTACGATTGCCTTGCCTCGACTCCTGGTCCGAAACATGGCCTCCCGTCCAGCTGACTGCGAATCTCTACTGCTACCGTCGACTTGCTTCCTTTGACACCACCGGAGCCCGATCACCCGAGCGCCTGCCTCGCGCCTTCCTTGAGCACACCAGGCCCATCCCTGCCCGCCTGCCTTGATTGGACCCTGCAGCTGCTCCCACGTCCGGCCTTTGCATACACGTACACACACACGCGTTGCACTCTGCCAACAGACGTGTACTCACTCACTCATTCTCTCTCTCATTCTCTCTCTCATTCTCTCTCTCATTCTCTCTCTCTCTCTCTCTCATCTCACTGCATCCACCCATCCCTCCGCCTATCTATCCATTCACACGCCGCGTATCTCTCCATCTCTCATGTATGCTCCTTAGTGTACACATATACATGTCATCAAGATGACCACATACCACGCACATATATACTATACGTACATACTAATACATACATACTACATTCATTCACTCGAGCAATAGCATGCACCCCATCCCCCATTCACACACTCTCTCCCCTCCCCTCTCCCCTCAATCGCCGCTCTCGGTCGAGGCGCATTTCGTTGGGGCGCGGGCCTCCCGCAGTCGCCTATCACCACCTCCGCCAAGTGGCTGCTGCTCACCCAAAGCCCGACCGGCGCTTTTTCCGTCCAGACTGACTGGCCGACATCACTCTCTACTTCCCAGTCACAGTCGCCGCTCATCTGTCGTTCATGCAGTCTGCATCGTAAACGGCATTTGGCAAACTTTAGTCCTACAGCCAGTAACAGCCCCGTAGCTGCCGCTGTGCCGTCCATTTTCAATCTTACCTGAATCGCCCTCCACTCTGCAACGTCAACACTTCTCTTGCAGTAGGTCTGGCGAGCCGCCCCTCCCTCCCTCCTTCGTTTCCAACAAGACCCCAAATCCCTTTGGGAATGCATTGCCAACCCCGGCTAACCCTATTCACCGCTAACTGTATAACCGGATGGATGCATCATGCACTGTACATCGACATCTACTATACACACCATGTCCCCATCCAATACTAGCGTACCGCCAAGTGTCTCCCCGCTAGACCGTTTTAACCTTAGGCATTGCGCGCCGTGCATCAGCCCTGTTGACGTACTGTGCTGTGTACGCTCCATTATACTCGTATCTCCCTTGTCGCCCACGCCGTTTCGCTGTCCCATGGAAATGGTAGTCTGGGGTTCCCAAGCACTCCTGCTCCTCGACCTCCTACCAACAAACTCAAAGCGCGCAGGGTATACAGGTAAGCATACATATTACACACTACCCAGCAACGACAGCTCACCGTCACAACAAGCGCTGATGGCGCTTGCATGCGCCCCTCCCCTTCCCACGTGTTTTGAGTATGTAGTCCATTTCATGTGATATTCAACAAGCCAAACACTTGCTTCATCACCTCACCACTGGCTCCTCCCACCAGCATCCCCGACCCCTTCCTTCCCTTCACCCTTAACGTCATCTCGCATCGGTGTACGGCTGCAGCCACGCGAAAATCATCAGTCAAGGTACTCCGTTACCACGACCGTCTAGAGCCAATGTATGGCCTCATCACCCGCATCTGATACTTCACTTTGCTCTGTGCTCTGCCCCACCAGTGTACATGGACATATGCCTTGTTCACGTTGAATCCTGAGTCCCGCTACCTCGAGACGGTTCACACAAAGTCACCTGGCGCCGCGCTTTGCCCACCCGATACACGCTGTACACGAATCCCCACTCTTGGGCACTATATAGCATGCACTAAGCATTTCATGCTTCTACACTAGACCGCGTTGTCTGGTCGGTCCGATCACCTATCCACAGTCACGTGTCTATGGCGCTAGCATTGCACCCGATATGGGGAAACTCCAAAGACCAGGCATGTACCCATTGATGCGCAGCCAGGGTCGCCAGCGGTACAACCAAAGACGGCTTCCCGATTCTGTCTTCAAGGATTTGTACCTTGACAGCTGAAGCAGCATGATGTAAACCCCGGTCTGTTGCAAGACGTCTTCGGCCCTTTATCCATGGACTGCACAAACACCCCATCGGGCCCTCTGACGTCACTTCCGATGCTGCGGCTCGCTTTCCTATACCACGACTCGAAGGATAAGGGCAGACAATAGGTTGACAACGGGGGCAACTATCGCATTGTCAACCAGGTTCCCCTTCCTGATCGACAATCTGCCATACGTCAAATCGCTACCAAAGCGTCCCGGAAGTGATAGGCATCACGGCGATGCAAATCCGCGCGTTCCTCCTATCACGATAGCTCGTCGTATTACTTCACGGGCACCGTTGACATTACGACATGTCCTCGCCGTAAATGGCATGGGTGCGGTACTCCTTACCCGTCACTGTCGCGGAGCCGCAACATATGACGACAAATACCGAACCAAATTGCTCAAACAGGCAACATGACGAGTTCTAGGCTCGGCGATCGCTGCAGTCCATCAATAGAACGTGTCAGCCCCCAAGTTTATCCAATGGATTGGTCTGCATACCTGACTTGGTATGTATCGTCGATTTGCTCAACCACAACACTTTTCTTAATCCACTACACCACCCTCATCATCAAAACATTGCACCCACCCCCAGTGTCAAGATTTGTGTTGTTTCATGACTCTCTTCAAAACACGTCATTTGACCGCGCCATTATCGCTCCAAGTAGGTCACATCCCAATGACGTTTAACCAGTAAAAGCGACAACAGGCAGTCGTGCCCTGGTTTAGTTGATACAAGATATCGAACGTTATCGCCCGGGGAGGAGTATCTATCAAAGCGCGGAGTATCTATCTCTGTCCGTATCGTGGGACCCTCAGCACATGTGGCCTTATAACCCTAGCTTATAGTATCCCGCAATCGTGGAAAACGCCTAACCATCACAAACAACAGTATTGTTCAACCATATCTCTCCACGACTCGTCGCTCCGCAACACTTGCCATGTAAACCGTTTTGTAGTGGCATCCGGGTGCAGTAACCGATGTGGCTGCCATTTCACCACGCTCCGGTCGCCAACATGCAAGTGTAACGTAACATCAATGTGTCAGAGAATGAAATCGACAGTACTTTGTACCCGGCCTAGTCCGAGCGCAACACCACGTCGGTTTCACATGATTACCCCCATGTGCCATGGATATTCGCATTGAACGAATGGAATGGAAAAAAGGAGAAACCTGATATAAATGTCGGAAAGGGGGTATGCAAGATATGCCGGGTTTGTACCCCAGTTTGCTAGTCACCTCTCATTGTCACGACGGAACAAACCACTTTTCATATACTCCCAGAGAGATAGACATATTCTCTTGACCACCCCCACTAACTCCTCACTCTCATCTTTCCACTAGACTCCATCAAAATAATGATCGATATCCGTCATACTACCAACCACTTCATTCCACAACCTCCCCCTCATCTGCCTCATCATCTCGCGCATGCTCATCTCATCTTGATTAATAAGCCCCACGTCAACCACAGTCTCACCCAGCACCCGCAGTCGCATCTGCGCACTCTCATCTCATGGCTCCCCAATTACTTCTGCTCTCGTGACCTTTTGCTGTAAAATCACTCCAACGCCCCACTTTCACCATATACCTGACACTCGCGCTTTCGACGACGACGCCAAAAAGTCCTCGCCACGCACTTACCTACGTGCCTGCTTGGGCAAAGAGAACTGGCCGAACGGCACTACTCCCGTGTAGATGCTATCAGCCATCATCCCATCCTACATCCATGTCTTGCGTCAAACGAGTCAATGTCCCCCATTCCCTCAAAGTCTAGAGTAATGTGTAGTGCATACCCTACATCCTGCACGTGACAACCTCAACCTCAACACCAACACATCTTCGCTTTCCTCACATATATCATCCATTGTCACATACATCTCCCCACAAGTACCAACTCAATAAGAAGAAATCTTCACATTCTACTATATAACCACGTCGTACTCAATCTATTCGCGTGGGGAATCTTTCATCAAGCAAGCGCTACGCTAATCGCACTTAAAAATAAATAACTAGTTAAATAAATGGGCAAACGCTATAACGCAATGCAGCTCGCTTTTGAAGACATTAAGTAGAAAAAAAATAGAATAAAATCAGACATGACTAATTCCATCCGAGTCGAATAATCTCGGTGTATATCTCAAGGGCAAGATTGTAATAAAAAAAATGAACAAAAAAACAAGCATACGACTACGTCGTAGGCTTTATGCAAGTTCCATCTCATTCAAATGACTCCTCCTCAAACTACTCCGCCCGCTATTCGGTGCCCAGCTCTGTCGCGCCAGCACATCGCGTCGGGGATCCAACATCCCATTACCATTGTCCTCTCTTGCCATGGAACCCGCGTACTGGAGCTGCACTGGGCGTTTGCCCTTACCAGGCACCGACAAAGTCGGTGAACGCATAGGCGCAATGTGCGTACCAGAGTACGTTCTTGTGGGGCGTGGGATAACAGGGAGAGCCCACTCGTCGCTTTCCGAAGTAGCGTACTTGGTGCTTGCGCCGGCGGATCCGGGCTGCGTGTCCCAGGGTTCCGATTCCCAGGGGAGGTTGGGGGAGTAGGCGGATGAAGGGCCAGAGAGGTCTTCGTCGTCGATGTAGACGGAAGAAAACGAGGTAGCAGCCGAACCGCGGTTTTGAGCAAAAGGACGACGGGGATGCATCATTTTTTCCATTTGAGGGTCGAAGATGCTGCTGGAGGTTGTGTCGACGGTGTCGCGCTGCGGCACGGTGCGGGTGCGGCGGAGCGACAACATGCGCGCTGGGTTTCGGGGCGGAGGGGATTGCTTTTCAAAGTCGAGCATTTCGTAGAAGGATTTGCCGATCCAGAGCATTTGTTCGTGCTCACGGAGGTAGCGCTCGCCGCCAAAGGACTTTTGGACAATGTTGCGGGCCATCATGCCGAGTTTGCGGCGGTGATCGGATTTCTCGTACATGCGGCGAGTGATGATTTCGACGTCTTGGGGTGTGGGCTTGTGGGGGAGTACTGGAGCAGCGACACCAGGTTCGTCTTCGGCATACTGCGCCCATTCGTCTAGCATGGCGAGGAGGTTGATCTGGGCGCGAGCCAGGCCGTATGCATCGTTTGGAGCAACGACCTCGCTGTACCGTTTTCCATCATCGGGATCAGTGAGCACGCGCAAAGACGCACCCACATCAGTGCAGACAACAGGAGCTCCAGTCAATGCAGCTTCTCCAAGTGCGAGAGGTAGACCTTCGGAAACCGATGAGTTGAGGAACAGCCAGGTGTTTGCAAGAACCATTGCCGGATCCGCTGTACCGCGCATGGTAACATTCTGTCCCAGACCCTTACAGGCGAGAATCTCTTGACATTCAGAAGAATAGACGGGAGATTTGTTGAGAGCACCGTAAATGTCGAGCTTGTAGTCTTTAAAACCCCACTCATTTGTGATAATGTCGGCGGCCAGCAGAGCTGTCTTGATGTCCTTGGCAAACCAGACGTGGGAAAGCATCGTTACGGTTGGTGTCTTTGCTTTGATCTCCGTTACTGGAGCAAACTTTGTCATATCAGTGATGCCGTTGACAATAGGATCGACCTTGCGCTTGAAGACGTTGCGGTGCGTGAGTTGTCCTTTTGCGCTTCCAATTTCAATTTCCCACCCTGGGTTGAAGAAGTCTGAGAGCAAGTGGTTAGCTGAGAGTAATAGACTCGAGGGGCATATACATACCTGCACATGGAAGGATCTGATCGGCGTGATGAAGAATGAGACACGAGGTCAGCTTCATCAGCCCCAGCAGCGAATTTCGGATAAAGGGTGGTAGAGTGCACATGGCCGATGACAGGTAGAGGTTAGTCTCGCGCCAGGAGATGGCGTGATCCCAGATCTGAAGTGTACAGTTGCGCTTGAGCTTGCAAACGATACCGTAAGATGCAGAGACACTGTGGTGAGAGGCCTGGAAAACATGCGGGATTTTGTCGGGGATCGGAATGGAGAAAATGAAGAGATCTGCAAAAATTTAGTTTCGCTCGATATACGCTGGCAATTTCTACTTACACCTATACCACAGTTCCAACGCAGTGTCAAAGTGACCAAGCGTTGGCAACTCGGTACGGAACCAGTCTTTTGCCGGTTGGGCATTCGGCATGTCGTCTGTCAGCCACAGCTTCCTCCACGAGTCTTTGACAATGTCGCTAGTCCACACCTCTTTCCAGTGGCGCGAATCTTGGAAGTATGTGTTGAGGTTAACCAAAGCACGTGTTGCCTGCTTGACATCTGCCGAAGTCATGGTAGTAGCTCGCGCTCCGCGGACAAGAGCGGTCAGCGTAGGAATGAAGTTTGTTTCAATGTCAGTCAAAGTCGCTGCCTTGACGAGATGATCAACCTCGCTGTCTAGCTTGTTGGTGAACATGCCGTGGTTGGGGTGCATAAAGTCCAGGCCCCATAGGGGAATGATCTTCAGGGATTCGACATTCTCTTCGGTCTGGTGCTTTGGCAGTCCAAAGTCATTAGCTGATTCCACGACCATGTGCCATTTGATAGTGCGAAGGTTGTTGATGAGATCTCGGCGACATGCTGAGACACCACCACCTTCGTTTGGCCAGGTTCCAGTGTCGACAGCAATGACGTGTAGCGAGTTATCGGTATCGCGTTGCAGTGCCTTAGTCCTGGTGAAAACGACAGCATCTCCACCTTGACCGAAACTGAACAGATCGCTCATTCGAATGGCTAGAGGGGTCCACGCGCTGATGTCGCTGGTGAGATCTGAGCTGGCCATGATGGCATCGGCGTGTAGTGCAAGGTAGTCTTCTGCTTTGACGAGACTTCCACGATCACGGCGTCTCCAGTAAGGTCTTAGCAGAGCCTCCTTCCGGATCAGTTCCTCGTCGACCCAGCGAATGACGACTCCGTCAAGGTCATTACGCTTCTTCCAAGCCTTCCAGAGATGAGATCGAGCTCTGGAAGTAGAGATCTCTTGCTGCTTGATGTTCCTTCGGAAAAGCCGGCCCAAGAAGTTCGAAGTCGGAGTTTTGAATGCCAGTAGAGGGTTTTCATCAGCGAAAGTGCAGCGGGTGGGCTTCTTGAGAACGCCAAGCCAATCGTGACGGATCATGTCTGGTGTATCAACCATTATGCCGTTGAGCTTAGTTGTGATCGTTGGATGGAACTTGTGATCATAAAACCATGTGCATTCGTAAACGTCGGCACCTTGGACAAAGGTCGCTTCATGAACACGCGGAGTAGGTATCCAACGCTCCGTCTTCTCGGCATGGCGAACAGGAGGCGCGCACCAGCTGACATTAGCCGACATATGTGGAAGCACGAACTCAGCGCGAAGGAGTTCATCGTCGTACTTGGCGTTCTTTCGGTAATGGTATTTGAAGCGTACAAGGTTGTTGTGGCTGATGTAACTTCCAGATTCAATGTGGCCTTTGTGGTTGTACAAGACCTTTGCTCCATCGTTTTCGCCCTTGCCGCAAATCCGGCTGAGAGGAATCTTGGTTGACCTTACTTTGGAAATCTTGATCTTGCTTTGTGTTTGGTTCGTTTCATATTCGTAAGTAAACTCATTGGTGACTGAGCCATTCTTCCACTCTTGTCGTAGCTTGATGCGCATTTCTCTATCGTAGTGAGAAACACGAACCTGGCCCCAAGTCGGCTCGGTTTTCAGGACGCCTGGATAGAAGATCAACTTGAAGCCGCCGTCTTTATCAGGGTGAACAAAAGCTGTCTCAGTCTCTCCGGCACTTTGAATGACCAAGCGGTTCTTTCTCTGGATGATCAAGCTTCCCTTGACAGTTCCTGCTAGACCTGCAATATCTTTGCGACGATGATAGAGGAAGAACGGCAGAACTATGGACATTGCACGTCGGCTGTATATCCACAGCCCTGTGAGAAGAAATGTAGTTGGCTTGGCAATAATCCACGGTTTGTGCAGCAGTGCCCCGTTCAGCTCACGTTGATACTCGGGATCGGCCATACACGCCAAAACAAAGAACTTTGCCCAGGTTCCAGCAGAGTGATAAACATAGGCAACAGGAAGGCGGATGTATTCAGTGAACAAGCTAAACATCGAAACAGCGGAACGATTGAGGACAGGGTGGTACGCCGTTTGGATATCCGCAGTGACTTGGCGATATTCTTTGTTGGAGAGTGATTGATCGCCTCGGTTCCTAAAATAGCTGTACTTGACAACCGTCAAGTATGCTCCTAGATCATAGCGTGCGATTACTGAGAGAATTGTACAGGACTCTTCGGTGCGGATGTTTTCGTGGATCCAGGATAGTTCCTTGTTCGTGTAAGGTGCTCGGATGCCAAGACAACGTCGGAAAAATAGTCGTCGTATATCCAATGGCAAGTTATCCCATTGCGTTTCACAGTCGAATCCAAGGCACAAATTTCGCAAAAGTTCTTTGCGACAGGCTTTTCCATACGACAAAGCGTCTTGTCCCGCAACCAATGCCGGCATCGAGCGTCTGTTGCACTCTGAGATGGCATACTGCTCGCTGTCGTTCTCCCTGCATGCAAGAATGGATTCCGCAATCTCAGCTTGTGAGTGCGGGGTCTCGAGGAATGTTTCCATGCATGCATGAAGTAAGGTTTCGGCAATAGTAGTGCAGTTGCTGCTCACGTTCGTTTGGCCAAAGCCCGGGCCCTTCGCATCCGATGTCACATACAACGTCAAATGACCGTCGGCAAAGTGCGAAATGGCACGAAGATCGTTATTGAAGTTGACAACCATCTGGAGAGGGACAATGAAGACATCAATTTGCCCATTTCTCCAAGCTGACACGATTCGCTGAATTGTTGATGGCATGGCTGGGAAAGCTTGTAGAGCAAGTCTTGAAAGACTGTCATGAGTGCATGATAGTAGCAACGCAATGATTTGGTCACCGGGTTGACCAGCTGGGTTGACACGGTATCTGTTCTCTTTTGGAGCAGCTCGAATGATGTTGCAGTATGCGCGGAGCTCGCTTTGACTGTATTCGGAATCGCTGTTACCGCTGTTGTAGGCATGGAACTTGTTGTTCATCGGCGACTCTGTTCCATCATCAGGTTGCCCATTCACGGTATTTGCTGCCTTTTTGGAACGTTTGGCTGATGAAAATGACTCCGAGACCCATTTGCTGAAGTCTAGAGCTTCTGGCATGCCAAGCTTGGCAGTTCGGAATGAAAGAAGGGCTGCTGTCCAAGTTGACGCGCCAAGAGCGATAATCCTGTCGTAGAGGAAACCAGGGAAGACTGCCAAAAGTACGTTGCCTACTATCAAACCAACCACGACAGCTGCTAGCAATGGCATGAGTGCATGCGGGCCAGAGAAAATCTTGTTGTACTGATACAGCAACAGTCCAGTGTAAGCACCAACGTAGGACAAGAACAGGGTCAGTCCAATAGATGAGCTGTTGAAGATCCAGATGAGGGCAGTGCAGAAAGCAAGCGCCCAGACATGGACACCGATGAAGCGACACAAGGTATTGAAGTAGAGATGACGCCTGAATTTCAGATCGTTGGCCTTGGCTTGTTTGATCTGTTGTGTGTTTTCGATTGAGATGGGTGCCATCTGCTCCGACAGGGTATGTAGGTGCTGAGCCTTGTAGTCGAGTAGGACAGCTCCAATTAGGTAGTATGCGAGTCCGAAACCGACTGATAGGCGGAACGCCGTGTCCATCTCACCTGCAAAGTCGTATGCAAGTCCAAGGCCGGCTGACAATCGGATAGGTGCGTCTGTTCCTGGCATATCCACTATCTGGCCTCCGTTCAATATATCCAACCATCGATCCATGAGTGCAACCAGGAAGTAAAGAATGCCGCAGTAGATTTCATCACCTGCTGTTCGCCAGTGAATGAAGGAATTGTGGAGACGAATTCCTTTCTGGGATTGTTGCATACTCTCCAGCGCGACTTGGGTTTCGAGGTTCCAAGTCGAACTGTACGGAATTGGTCGCTTGGTGTCTGTTATGCGAGCGTACCAATCCAACAAAAATAATGTCGAATCCCAGCAACCAGCTAGTTGTTTCACGAAGCTATCTTTTGTAGACTTCTGCCAGAAGTGGCGTCCGTTCTCTTTGAGTACGGCTTCATGCAGGGCGTTGCGGCACAATGCGAGAATGGCTGGTTCGCTCATGCCCTGGAAGATGTCTAGCTCGCTGAAAGACCCTTCCGAAGAGGCAACGAGGGACCCGCCCGCGACAGTTGATGTAGCTGGACCCTTGCTTTGGCCTTTGTTTTTGAGGGCGGTCGCTTCCTGCTCCCTTTCCGAGTACATTTTCATGTACCAGTTCTTGATATCTGAATCGTTGAGTGTCTTGATGTTGTGATACCACGTTACCCATTGAGTTGCCACGCGTCTGGTGCCAAGAATCAAAAGGGTAACGAAGATATACAGAATGCCCAGATAGAGGTAAATATCATGGCCTTTCATCCCAATGAAGATGGTCAGAATAGGGGAGATTACCAAGGTTGGAATGACCATGATGATGATTTTTCGGCCATTGAGAAAGCTGGACCCAGGAATCTGATACGTGGAAAGTACAGCCAGGACAGTTAGGTATGTAGTCAATCCAAAGAGGTAGAAGAAGAAGACGGCGCCGTGACCAGGTCCTGATACAGCCGAAATGACGATAAACCCAAGAAGACACCCGGCAAGAGTAAAAGCCAGGCCACCAACTAAGCGTGTGAGGACAAACATGTTGGCTGCAGAGAATGCCATGGAGATGAGGTAGTATGTGCCACCAATAGAGATCCAAGTTCCTATGGCGCCAGAGAGCAGCAATGAACACATCAATGCTAGAGTAGCATAGTACCTCTCGGCTTCAGTCATCCTCACACTGAGGTAAAGACCGTGCCCGGTAGTTGAAAGAAGTACAATATCAACAAGGGCAGGAATTGCGAAGACACTCAGGAAAGTAAAGCGACGATAGGCAGGCATGACGGAGGCCTTCTGCTCAGGATCGATGTCTGTCTGGGCTGCAGCATAGGCGGAAGCAAATGAAGGCGCATTGAAGATCCACATTGGAGGCTGGTGTTCTTCTTGGTTGTAGTAGGCCCTGTGCTTCTCCGATAGTAAGATACCCATGTCGCTTGGCTTGATATCGAAGTAAGCTTCACATCGAGATCCCAGTGCAAACAGCTCTGCAAATGCCGCACTCTGATCAGAATACTGATTGAAGAGTGGGTTCCTGTCTGAGACCTCAATGTAGACTTCTTCGAATCCGGCTTTCCTAGCTGCACAAAAGATACAGAAAAGGACGAAGTCGGCTGCCGAGTCGAGTGTTCCCCGACTAGTAATGTCCGTGATGGCTGAAGTGATGGTATCAAGCTTCTGGTGATCCCTCCACCATAGTATGTTGGTAAACACTTCGTTGATATGCCTAAAGAGTTGCAAAGCTTGCGCCTCATCGAGGGTCGGCACGCGCGAGAGTCGATACCATTTGAGTTTTGCGTTCACTAGCTCCTCGTCGGTGACTTTGTCGCCAATGTAGTCTACGTTGCTCAGTTGCTTAAACTGGTGATACGTAGGTACATCGATGAGCAACTCTTTGCAGCGTTCGCGAATCGCAGGGAGCAGCGAGCATTCCTCTTCCCATTCCGAATAGCGAATATGCTGCAAGTAGTTGAGAAGCTCCGAGGATGAAAGAAGATCCAAATCTTGAACCAGCCGATCTGGTAGTCGTTCTGGTGAAAAAGATCCAGCAGCAAATTCACTAAGACCGTATTCTGCGAGGAAGCACTGGTACCTGGAAAAGCCCATCATACTCAGATATGTGTGGAGCAGAACCCCTTTGACATCTTGTACGGACTTGGACACATATATGATGGTAGCTTTAGTCCGAGGGTCTAGTTCCCACACTCCCCAAAATGAGGCGCCGTTGGGGGTATGAAATCCTGAATCAAGTGCAGAATATGCTTGGAATCGGTAGGGGTCGGCACCGTCCTCAACAGCATGGTCCAATGCTTCTACGAGGGCTAAGATAGCCTCTCTCATAGTAGGCACAAGATTCAGAAAGTGGCTGCTGCTAGAAGCGTAGCGGCTGAGGGTCTCAGAAGTGGCACTGAACTGTTCTACAGGGAGACGGCTAAGCAACTTGAGATCTCGCAGATGCCGCTGTGACTTGAGGACGCGATCGAAATCTGCTTTGGAAGCATCGATACCAACTGGAAAACATCCCAGAGATGAATATGGTGATCCGTCGAAAGAACATGAAAGTGGGTTGTCGGTGTGTTTTTCCACTGCCATGGTCCAGTCGAGCCCCAAACTCGTGGGTGATGAGGGTTCGTGGGGGACCAACACTCCATTCTCGTCAACCTCGGGATACTCGACAGTGAGTGTAAGTGTACTAGATGAGTCGTCATCGTCAGGCATGTCTCCATCAAGGCCGGCGAGCGTGTCAGCCAAGAGAGGGAAAATCTCTTGTAGTGGCACGTAGTCGTCAAAAAGGCTGGAAAATCCAGGCGAAATCGTACGAGCAGTCCGGTACTTGTCATGGACATCCATGACCTTTCGAGTCTTCAGCCACTGAAAAGCGGCCAAGGGCTCCTCACAGGAGCTGACATCGTAAATGTTGTTCAGAGCGCACTGCCGTGGGAAGTAGGGCACCGCGCCGTGATAACTGCACCACATGTGCGCTCTTCTAAGAACAGCATGCGATAGCTCCGCATTATCATCCACTGTGTCCCACATCATTGTGATAAACGAACGTTGGCAAGCTTGGGAAACAAATGACCTGGTTGTTGTCTTCATCTTGTCCATGTCGAAGAAATCGCGGCGCTCTCCATTCGACTTGATCGTACCATTGCGAACCACTACGCCGGCAAAGAGCGAGAGGTCGAGCTTCTTTACACCGTCCAAGAAGTCGGGAGCGCCGATCTCCAGATAACTATCCAAGCCATGAGCTGACAGAAGTTTTGTGAGGCCATGCAGCAAAGCGATGGGAACGCGGTCGCGCCATTCGGAGATGAGAACACCAGTGAAGTATCGCTTCTGGTCTGGTCGTCGCAAATTTTGTTCAATTGTGCAAGACAAGAGATATATCGTTTGTGACAGGTCCAACTCGGTGCCCTTTGTGGCTGAAGTGATAACATGGGATAGATCGAGTCGCGCGATAATGTAAGGTCCCATAGGAACATCATCATTACTGACGGCCTCTAGAACACCAGTCTGTCGGTAATCCAAGACGAGCGCTTCCCATTGCGAGAGGACCTGCGCCTCCTCTGGAGCGACTGGGGTTTGCAATGCGCCAAGGTAGACGCCAAAAGATGATGGTTTGGCGGGGAGCGTGTGCGTAACGCGAATGACGCTTGAGCTGTTTGACAGGAGATGAATGCGCTCTTGTACAGACCGTGGCAAGGCAGTTTCGTCTTTATCTTCCTGCAGGATTTGTCAGTTTGGGCGCATGTCGATGCAGCAACTTTTCTTACCTTGAGCACTTTTCGAAGAGAACGATAAGTAGACCAAACGAGAGCGACAAGGCCGACAAATCCGCTAGCAGCAATGATGGCAATGAGAGTCCAATCCCACCAGTCCCGGATTCGCGTGCCATCCTTGAAGGCTTCGATACCTAGAACGTCGGGCTTTGCCATAGTTGCGACGGCGTGGACCTGGTCCGACTACAAGGCATGCGCCTATGCTGACAGTTGTAATCTGAACAGACTTTACAGTTTTCTATGCTGGGCAGGTGACAATAGGCATTGGGCATAGGTGGGTTATCAAGTAAAAAACAAGAGGGCGACAGCCCGCTGCATGGAGGAGTGGTGTCACAACGAGGGCGAGTCGACGGCGACGACACAACAAGAACGGCTGGCAAAGACTGGCAATTGACTGGTGAAAGCCAGCTGAGAACTGATCAAGAGGTGCATAGTGTGCTTCGTATGCTAGAGTACAGTCAGGTGTTAGTTAGCTGTCGATCTGGCAGTGCATTAGCAACCATGGCCAGTGGCTAGCCGAAGCAATGTCCACTGCAGGATCTGCAGCAGTCAGAGAAGGCGCCCTCATCCTTCGAGAATATCGCAACACGGCGCTTGGCGGGCACTACAGATGACAGTGAGCGGCCTGCTGAACACGAAGCCTTTCGGCCGGGGCATAGGCAAAGGCATGGACATAGTGCACTAGCGGGATTATAGTGGCCAGATTCATCTATCCCGGACACGAACGGGGGACTGCAACCCGACCAAAGCGGGATCCTGGGTTCGGCGACAGTGGATCTTGGTGGCGACGTGGTAAGAGTGGTGGACAGGAGTAGCCGTGGCGAGGCTGGCATGTCAGGGTTTCCCTCACCCTGGCCTGTGCGCGCTAAATTTGGCCCTCCACTTGTAGCGTCCCGCCCGGCACGCATTTTAGCCTAACCTCCTCCACACTACGACGTTAATATCAGGCTTCATCTAATACGGCACTCGCTCCGGCCTTGTCTTCGGCGCTCATGCAAGGCAATGCGACAGGCTCTTGCCCTGGCCCTGACCCTGGCCCGATCCACCACAGGCTGACTGCAGCCAGGCGCCTGCTGGGACAACAGGCACACCACTAAGGTAGACACTGGCCAGGGATCTCCTCAACATACGGCTCCCTCCACCCACCTACGCACAGGATGTGCCCACACCCCGGTCCTCTACTGTAACTACAGCCCGAGCACATAGTAGCAATCTCTTCAATCTCGCTCTGCTAAACTGCCCCGGTACGTACCCAGCGACCTGGTTGAATCCAAGCCGAGAATTAAAGTGTGATCCTACAATGTGCTTGTTCTTCACGATCCACAGCGGCGGCACGGTATTTTCACGTGGCATCAGCCTTTTCTCCTCAAGCCGCATCACCTGAGGATTTGGCAATAGTGTGCTGGCCAAGGGTTAATAGTACGCCCCATTCAATGTCAGCAAGCTACTCCCCGGTTTTACGACCTCCACGATTTTTGGAGGCGTCAAGCTGAACTCAATGCCGTGGTACGCCTGAGACTAGATGCGACTACAATTCGTAACTTTCAATGTGGTGGAAACAAAAATGGAAAATCAATAGTCCCTTGATCATTTACCGCATCTGGACCGTTATACTCAAGGTGACCTATGGGATAAAATTTGCCGAGACTTCTTTATTAATATGCCTAGATTCCTCAGTAACAGCCACTTCAAGCATCCATTGTTTCACTTCTTTTTTAATCATGTCGTCCTATTCTCGCTCGTTATTGCGAGCATGCTTAGTCTCCTCCCTTTCCCTCGTCCTGCAACCAGTGTCGGCGTTTGTGGGAAGCGCAACTGTATCGAGCACCGTTTTGGTCATCGCTCGCGATGCAACTTCCGCGCTTAACAGCGCCTCACTTGGTCTTCAGGGCTATGGCATACCCTATGAGACCCTAGTTGTTCCTCAGGCTGGTATCACCAATCTTCCCCTGCTCAATGCCTCTGCGACAAATGGCAACTACGGTGGTATCGTTGTTGTGGGTGAAGTCAGCTACAACTACGACAACTCGTACCGAAGCGCACTTACAACCGACCAATGGAACCAGTTGTACGCTTACCAGACCAACTTTGGTGTGAGGATGGTCCGCTTGGACGTCTTTCCTACCACTGAATTTGGTGTTGTTAGCACTGGTGGCAGCTTGGATGATCAACCAGTCACCTTTACCAACACAAGTGGCTTCCCTTCAGCCAATCTCAAGACGTAAGTGCAAACAAACCCTCGATTCCAATTGGCACAATGTGCGATGATCTCTGCTCAACTTCCACAAGCGGTGCGGGTGGCAAACGTTGACAGTCAGAAACATGAGGTACAAGCAGGACTAACCATGATGACAGGGGTGTGCCGATAAGCATTGCCAGCATCTACCATACTCCGGCCACAATCACAAACTCTTCCATTGCATGGGAGTTTGCTAAATTCTCCAATGCTGGAACTGCTGCAGTCATCAACCAGATTGGTGCACGCCAGCAGATGGCATGGTTTCTTCCATTTGCGCTAGATTGGGCCCCATCCAGCAACATTCTGCAGCACGCGTGGATCACTTGGATCACCAGAGGCCTCTTCCTTGGTTTCAGGAGAATCTATCTCAGTGCACAAGTTGACGACATGTTCCTGGAGACAGGCTTGTACCGTCCAGCAGGCCAAAACTACCGCTGCACGCCACAGGATCTCACGACCCACGTGACATGGCAAGCTGCTCTCAACGCAAGGCTGCCCGCGGGATCCGAGTTCTTCATTGAGATTGGCCACAACGGTAACGGTGACATTGAAGCATCTGCGTACACGGATCTAGGCCAGACACGTTGCAACCCTGCCCGGGCTATTGAATATTCTGATCAGCCTGACGGCAGCCCAGAATACTCCAAGCCCCCTGGTACCGGCGTAAACATTTGGCCTACGACACCCACTTCGTACACCTGGAGTCTTCAATGTGCCCAGATTGATCCCCTTGAGAACTGGTTTGCTGTGACATCGAACCGCGATGCTTTTGCCCATGTTTCTCACACATTGTACGTATACAACCGCTACTAAGACCCTGGCCGCCACTGACAAGACGCTAGCTCACACATGGACTTGACTAATGCCACCTATGCGGACACATCAAAAGAAATTTCCTTTAACAGGGCCTGGCTAAAGCAAGTCGGACTCGATGCTGCTAAGCGATGGAGTACCAAGGGTCTCATTCCACCTGCCATCACTGGTCTGTTCAATGCCGACGCCATCAAGGCATGGATGGACAATGGTATTACCAATGTTGTTGGCGACAATACCCGACCACGTCTCCGCAACACCCAGAGCTCGTTCTGGCCATTGGCCACGACGGCGTCGCTCAATGGATACGCTGGTCTGAACATCATGCCACGTTGGGCCACTCTGATCTACTACAACTGTGATCTCCCGGCCTGCACTACCCAAGAATGGATTGATACGTCTGCTGGCGCTGGTACATTCAACGATCTATTGAACAATGCCCGGGATACTGCGATGCGCAATCTTTTCGGGCTGCACTGGGATCCGTGAGTTCTCCGCTCGTGTCCGCTTGAAGAAAGTTTACTGAGACATCACGCAGGTACATGTTCCACCAGGCTAACATGCGCGTTGCTGACGTGCCAACCACTACTATCAATGGCAAGTCTGGCCAATACTCGCTACTCATGTCGTGGCTTGAGGTTGTGACCAGTGAGATGACACGCTTGTACGTAAATCATGGCCGAATTTGATCAAGCAATGCTGACACATCTCTCTAGGACGACATGGCCCATGAAGACGCTTAAGCATGACGACATTGCTCAGCAATTCCTGAACCGACAGACGCGCGATCTCTGCAGGCCTAGCATGACCTGGAAGACATCCACTAATGGCGCAAGCATCGAGTCTGTGAGCGTGTTCACGACAGGCGGAAATAGGTGTGGTGCAACTGTTCCAGTCACAGTGCCAGGGTCAGTGGCAGACTCGACTGGCGCGACCAGGGAGCAGCTAGGCAGCGATCCCCTGACGCTGTGGGTGTCTATGAGTGGTGCGAGCAGGACATACAGGCTCTCTTCGGCATTGCCTCTCTAGGAGGAGTGGCGGTCTTTCAATATTTGTTTGCATTATTAGTGATTACATTATGGCTACAAATGTCTAATAGGAATGCTTGAAAACGATACTCGCGAGTGCTATGAGTGGGTCCGTTAAGAGAAAAACCAAAACTCATATGCCGCCTTATGATGCGATGCTACATGTTTACTTTTTACTGGAGTGGCGTTAGCGTAGCCTTGCAATGGCTGGCCCGGAGTTTAAGCGGTCAGCATTTCAGGCTAGCCGCCAAGTCGCTTCGCTGTTCCAGCCACCACACAAAACGACTAGGGTCTAGTATCGAAAACGCCGTATCCTCGGGACGTTTTTGTACAGCACCCCGATCCGTCTGAGCGACAGGCGCCACTTTGAAACTGCTAACCCATGCTTGGACACAGTTCACCGAAGTAGCTTTCAGCTCCGTTGACCGCATACACTACCCTCCCCCGCTACACCAACCGGAATCACTTCCCCGGCTCTGCACCAGCCACACACGCCACCATCGCGGCAGACGACGCGTTATTCCCTCTCCAGCTAGGACCGTGTTTTATTTAACATCCTTTATATTAACCTACATATGCACCTTGCATCCCTCAGCCGCAAGTGCCGAACAAGAAAAAGGTGTCACGTCGCGACTGCGCCGCTAACGCCGCGTCTCCCATTTTTCTCTTACTCTGCAAACCATGTAGAATATTGGCCTGGGGTTGCATTTGAAGAGCTGAACGGAGGCCGTTTCGTATAGCGGGTTGTTACTATTGGGCTTACGGGCCAACTTCAATAAAAACAACTTAGTTGGCTGTGTCTCCTTCCATCGTGACAACACATTCCATTTTCTATACGCGCTGCCCCCCCTTGCAAACTCTCTTCTTTGCTATACGCTGAGCCCCCGGGGCGCCTAAAAGGGTCTCGGCTAAAGCGTGACCAACGGAATACTACAACTCTGTAGTCCCCCATTCGAGTAGAAGAAACAAAGCAAACAATCCAGAGACGAAGAAGGAAACAGAGAAAATAATCATGGACGTCAAACCCACAGCGCAAACGCGGTCGCGCCGCCGCAAGATCCTCTGCATCGTGCTCCCCCTCGTCATCGTCATTGTCCTCGCCCTCGCGCTCGGTCTGGGACTAGGACTAGGCCTCAACTCCGGCGGCGACGACGACGACGACGACAACAACAACAACAACAACGGCGGCAGCACACCTCTCCCAAGCCCCAACAACACCCTCCCCTGGACCCCCTCGGTGGCCTCAACCTGGCAAATCATCCTCTCGCACCCACCCGACGTCTCCTCCACCACCGCCCTAACCCCCAACGTCAGCGTCTACGACATCGACCTCTTCGACACGCCCAAATCCACAATCGACACGCTGCGCGCCCAGGGAATACGTGTGCTCTGCTACTTCAGCGCCGGCAGCTACGAGAACTGGCGCACCGACGCCAAGGACTTTAAAGATGCCGATCTAGGCAAACCGCTCGATGGTTGGCCGGGTGAAAAATGGATTGATCTCAAGAGCGAGAATGTGCGGGCTATTATGAAGACGAGAGTACAGTTGGCCAAAGACAAAGGGTGTGATGGTGTGGATCCTGATAATGTGGATGCTTATGTGAGTTTCCTTCCTCTATCTTACACCAACCATTTCTTTGCAGTAGTAGTACAGCAGAGAATATGGAGTTTTTTTTTGGGGGGGGGGGGGGGGGGGAGAGAAAAAAAATGGGGATGATAAGAGCTGATGAGGAGCTGGTGGGCTAATACGAAAAACGCAAAATAGCAAAACGACAACGGTCTCGGCCTCACGTCCGCCGACTCTGTCGACTTCATGCAATACCTGTCCAACATCACGGCGCCGCTCAACCTCGCCCTCGGCCTCAAAAACGCCGGCGACATCGTCACCACCGTGCTCCCCATTGTCCACTTCTCCGTCAACGAAGAATGCGTCAAGTACGGCGAGTGTGCCAAATTCGCCCCCTTTGTCGATGCGGGGAAACCCGTGTTCCACATCGAGTATCCGGATGGCGCGGGTGCGGAGCAGGGATTGCGCGAGAATGTGCTCAGCAACTACTGTGCTAAGAGTGGAAAGGGCGAGGGCAGCGACAAGTTTAGCACTGTGCTAAAGAAGATGGAGCTCGATGGGTGGGTCGAGTATTGTGATGGCAGTGTCAATGTTACCGATGTGAATGAGGCCGTGGGTGGCGGGCGGAGTAATAATGCGAACTGAGCTAAAAAACGTAATGTATGTACTTGTAAACTGGGATGATGCCTTCATTTTCTTTCTTCGTCTTCGTCTGGCTTGTCGCCGTCATCGACGATCGGTCTCTCGATGTGTGTATGTATGTGTGTGTGTGGTGTCTTCCGTGTTTTACTACTTACTATGCTAGTCTCTCTCTCTCTCTTAGTGTCACTTACTATTTTTAACATATGCGGTACCAAACTTTGAACACTGGAGTAAGGTTGTATACACTAAGAGAAGAACTCCCATCACCATCGGACTATACTCCACCTCGTAACTTCTTAGTAATCTCCTTGGCGACCCTGAGAAAACTTCCTTCTTCCATCGTAGCTTTTGTTTGCTTTTCTCGACTCGCGCTATTCCCCTCGTAAGCCTCCCACTTTGCTTGCCTCGGATGCAATTCTCCAGGTCGGTTCCAAACACTTTTTGCTTCTTTGTACACTACATTATCACAGTTACATAAAAATGGGTTATTGTTCAATGAGTCGCGTAGCGATAATGCTTCTGCGTCATCACTTCCTCCACATCCCGACGAATCACTGGGTGCTGCAACCAACATACACTTATTTTTTTGCTTCTGTGCACACTACCCAGCCGCCTCTACCGACTCCCCATCTCCCCTTCACCATATCGTTGCATCATCTCCCGCATGGCGTGCTTCTCTCGGCGCTTTCAAGGCGGGCCGTATTCTTTTCAGCTCGCTCTCTCTCTTAACTAGTGTATGTGACATACGAAGTCTAGTCTCCGAAAGTTGCGTGTTTTGTGCATCTTCAAAGTCCCACGGCGTCGATGCGCTGCTGCTTTCTCCCCGAACCGAAGAGGGCCCAGCGAGTCTAGCACGGTCTCGATGCTGGACCGCCGCGGTCTTGGGTGTTCGTACGTGCGTACAAAGTACAACAGTCCGGAAGGCAAGGCCGAGAATCGCGCCACCACTCTCGTCCGGCCGGCGCGTATGCACTGTATGTAGTACGTCGAATGCGTGTCCGTGTCTAAGAAGAACCGAGAGAGAAAAAAAAATACCTATGCGATGTTTCACAGCAGCTGTGGATCGATGCGCACTATTCAAACAGTCTCCACTGCGAGACTAGAGGATCGATTCACCCCCTGGGCTCTACTGTAGGCTTGCGGCCGCGATCCGGGGAATCCATGCTCATCCGATATTTCTCTACAGATTTGTTATTACACAGTATACTCAGGAGCAAACAAGCGCCTGTGACATGGGTGGCATGTGCTGTGTGCCGATCATCCCACTGGTGGAATCAGCCACGGATCATGTATACATGCCATGCTGCAATTTTGCAGCGATGCACGTAAACAAGCCGCAGGGAAGTTGAGGGTTCCTACGCGCCAAGGGATATCTGCCGACCGGTTGAATGTGGCTACAATATCCGGTCTAGCAACTTGTCTACACCGGCCAGAAACCTGGCGGTAGCTGCGGTCGGCACTCAAGACTATATACGGATATTGGTCTTGACAGGTACATGGGATTTGTATCTGAGACGACGCCACGCGGCCTCATATGAACATGATCCTCTATATTTAGGGGATTAATGGCAGTGTCCAAACCTTGATTACAGGGAAGTAAACCCTCGTCCAATCGTTCAGCACATGCCTCCCACCCATGCTCGCTTTTGGAAAAGAGGTGAGGGGGTGATGGCTAGTGAGCAAGGCCTGCAGCACTGATGTGTGGAAAGCTTCCATTGTGCAAGGCGCCCAGGGTCGGTGCTGGCTACTGGTAACGAGTCGAGGCGCCGTCGAATTCACAAAGCCTCACTCGTATTTTCATGCAGGAAGTACGCCTTCTAGACCCGAGTATCCATTCAGGAATCGAAACACCAAGTCTCTTTACCGATTTATTTTTTTTGCAGGCCAATGGGTCCAGGCATACGGCCCTCCACTCAAAGCCTGCTTGAACACGACATACTACAGGGCGGCCGATCCACTATTCCGGATGCCCCATACGAGCAGCTGTGGCTGACAGGGATTGGTGCGGGGCAAAGATCGGGCCCCTGTTCGTGTTCTTCTCAACGCCTGAACCTGGGAGGCAAAACCAGCGATTCGCACTAAGCACATACAAAATTAGCACATATAGATCATGGTGCGATCATAATGGTGTGAAGGAGAGGAGGATCGGCAGGCCCTAGCGAGCGCCTTGCAATGGCTCCCGTCATCCAAGGTGAATGTGTCTATAGAGGGCGTCATCTAAATGTAACTTCGGCTTCATGTTGCAAAAGAGCTAGCCAATATTGACAAGGGGAGCGCTCCCCGTTGTGCCGAGTACTTAGCTCGCCCGCTTAGGTGAACGGGCACTACGACTAGCCTTCGGGAAGCTGTCATTCCCACGCACAACGCATCGCCCACCTGTCTCTACCCAATGGTCTCGTCCAGTGTAGACGTCATACGTAAGCCGGCTGCTCGCTTGCGTTGTCAATTGCTCAAGGCCAGGACCTAAACCGAGACTGGCGCAAGAAGCTATTGAAATCCTTCAGAAACAAAAAAATTGGTAACCTGGTACTCAGCTCGGCATCAAATCGGTAGTTTGGACACTCATATCCTGCATCAGCCAAGCAAGGCTACGCAGAGCCGCCGGCATTCAAGCTTCCGGGAAAACGCAAGGAAGCTACGGTATTCTGCCGGGGAAAGGCATGGGGTGTGAACTGTACTGAACTTCCGGTAGCGAACCCTTGTGTGGAAAAATTCATAGATGCGAACCGATATAGAACGAGGCTGTAAAATTTCCGTACGGAGATGAGATCAAAGTTGGAATAGAGTGTTGGCGCATGTTTAGCGCGTAGGCTAAGGGTTAACAATTTGGCTAAGAACAGCAAGTGGCCTGGGATTAGCTGACTGTCAGATCTGCCGCCTATGGCCACTGAGCACATCCAATGTTAGTGTGACACTGGGGCTGCTTGACCCCCGTGGGTCATAATAGTTAAGAGTATGCTGCGTGAAAATCTTTACTGGTTTGGAGTCAGCTTCCCGACTGACTAGTTAGAGTCGTCTTTGGAAGTAATCACCCGACGGCCGAGCGGTCCGTCTTGTGTGATGCAATACCTGTCTAGATGGCGAGCAGATACTCTGGCGACTCCCTGGTCTGCATCAGCTCCTTAGTGGGGTACGACGACAAAGTAATCACGATTGGTCAAGTGGTTTCTTATTTCCACCACAGCTCAAAGTGTGAAGACCAAGACCTTAGCCGCCGGCCGACGCACCTAAATTGATCCTACGGACCGAGGTTTCACTTACACGTGGGTGTACTCGAGGCGACAAGGAAATGTAGCCTTGCTGCAAAAACTCTAGCTTTCCATGTGTGTACCTCTTGGCTGCTCCTGCAAGGCTGTCTAGATCCTAACCTACCCTGCTCAGCTCAACCAGGCGTTAAGGCAATCGATGGACATGGGCAAAAATGCTGTCAGACTGTAGTAATCGGAGCTAACAGTGAGTCATCTCCTGCGAACAAGACGCAGAACTAGCCCAGCAGCGGGTTTCCCTATAATGGTAGCAACGGGGAACTCCGAATCGCATAAATGGGCATCGCTCTGGCTTTGGCAATCGTACTGAACTTTTTATCTCCGGTTTTTGTCCTCTGAGAATCGCCGTCAGGAAGCGCCCTCGGACAAAGACGTGACTCCGGACTGCTTGGAAAGGACCCGTCGAGACGTCTAGACTGTGATGGAATGGCCGGATCATGAACTGAAGTTGCATATCAGCCTCGCGCTTATGCAACTGCTGGGAAGCAGGCGAATTGCAAGCTGCGCCGTGTAACCCGACCTCGATTTATGAACGAAATTGGTTCTTCGACTAGAAGAGAGTACGAGGATGCTCAAACAAGGCCTAATTCAGCAATGCTCGGTGTGGCAACACGCATGCTGCAGAGCAAGCTTACCAGAACGGCTCTCCTTTAGCCCGGCGCCGTCTCTCGGGACCTGAGACATAATTTCTAAATGCGCTGTGCAATCATATGATTGTTGCGTGGGAGGTCCCATCGTCAGATATCCCGCCCAATACTAGTGACAAGTCGCACTCGGCCCCGAATTAGAACGAAGTGATGTCATTCGACGTCGAGCTCAACAATCTGGTGCATCACTTTGTTGCGGCGTAAGCGATGATGCACATGTTTTTTGAGCAGAGTGAGCGCTTCCAGAGCTGTAGAATACTCTGCATTCTATGATGCATCTTCTCTGGCCCCACAATGCAGGCTTCCGATTGCGGTAAACTGTGCTTGAGGGTCAGAAGTTCCCTAAACAGGTTAGATGGGCGGCTACCAAGGGAACGGGAAGGGTTCAAACATGATGTCGAAAGGATTCCATGCCCCCCTGCTGGGGGGTAGGCGTAGATGGGAACAATGACCGAGCTAGACCCATCCATGGCATTAGCTTAGGCACGGCTTACTACCCAACCAATTGCAAAGGATCGGTCCCAGCCTCAACAAACCAATCTGGCCCTGTATTTCAAAAGTAGCAACAAAAAAGTATTCATCAGCGTGGCTGGGTGGTGAGCATCTCCACTGCCCTGCAGGCGCTTCAGGGGTGGTGTCGATGGCGAATCCAGCATCAGCCGCCTGGATGGAAACACTTGGAACTGCGTCCATCGAGCTCTTTCCAGCCCAGATGAAGGCAATTTCAGACTCTAGAAGCCGTGGTATTGTAACCCGCATGGGCACGGCTGGGTATTGCGCATTCGGCGATGCAAATTGGACAGGGATCTTTAGCGATGCAAGAGTATATTCGAGAGAGCTGGACCTGGGGAGACTCCGGCACTCATGAATCGGGATCAAGCGGCCTGGTCGTGCCAAGTAAAGTAGACAATATTGATGGCGCAAAAAAGTCTGGCTTTGACGTGTTCTGCCTAATTCAACGTAAGCTGAGTACCATTAAGACTGAGGTAGCGTATATAAAGATTTTAAGGTTAGCATACCAAGAAGCAGATCAGTAACACGGCAACCACACTCGCTTCTCTTCGCTCCCATTCACTCATTCAACACGCAAAGCACGTTGCCTGCCATGTCTGCATGCTCCTCACAGTTCTCGGTGTCGCCGTCCGCGACACCAGAGATGGTCAGCACACCAGCGACACAAAGCTCTGTGCTTTTCGACGACGACGTGGCAGCGGATCCTTTGGACATTGAGGGTGTCAGCTCTTCCTTCATCATGGTAGTTGGCGGATTGGGCTACATTGGCTCCCACACAACACTGGAGCTGCTCAAAGAAGGATACAACGTCCTTGTAATCGACGACCTCAGCAACTCTTACCAAAATGTCCTGACCAGAGTCAAATTCCTTGCGGAGGAGTTCTGCAAGGAACAAGGACGACAACTGCCTGCACTACACTTTCAGCAATTGGATTATCGAAGTCCGCAGATGAAGACGGTACTGGCCAATTACTCTTCGTATTCCGTCAGCAGCAAACCGGTATCATCACTAGCCCGTCGCTTCCCGTATACGAATCTGCAGCGGACGGATTCCGGCATCGAAATGGAGACGGATGATCACCAGGAGCCGGTGATCGAGCGTCGATCCCGGATAACGGGTGTTATCCACTTTGCCGCCTACAAGTCTGTCGAAGAAAGCATTCGCACGCCACTGAGGTACTACAGCAACAACGTTTGCGGTCTAGTTGATTTCCTGGGCTTAATCGAGGAATTCGGCATCAAGAACTTTGTCTTCTCGTCCTCGGCTACAGTATACGGTGAGGGTGCCAATTGCGGTGTGCCTCTACGCGAGGAGCTATGCGTACATCATCCAGAGACTTTTGTCGACGGTGAGGGACGCGAGCGTCAGGTGTTACCGGGTGTCTTGGGTCTCACTTCGCCTTACGGACGTTCAAAATTCATGTGCGAATCCATCCTTGCAGATCTTGCTGTGGCGGATCCGACATGGTCCATCACTGCGCTGAGATACTTCAACCCAGTAAGCCCTCATTCAAGTGAATTTCCAAACGAGAAAATGCTAACGGAACAAGGTCGGCTGCCATGAATCCGGAATACTAGGTGAAGATCCACGACAGAAACCAAGCAACCTCATCCCAGTCATTGCCACAGTAATGACAGGAGCCAGGCCGGTGCTGGATATTTTCGGCACCGACTGGAACACTCCAGATGGAACCGCTGTGCGTGACTTCATCCATGTAGTCGACTTGGCCCGAGGTCATATCGCGGCTTTGGCTGCTTCAGCAGCTGGTCGCACAAAGGCTCCATTCCGAACCTACAACCTGGGTAAGCCGCATTTTCGCCTACAATCCGCCCCTCTAGATCTGGTTGCTAACTCTTTATAGGTACCGGCAACGGACACACGGTTCGTGAAGTGCTTCACAGCCTGGAGGAAGTGTCTCAACGGAAGATTCCAGCACGGGAAGTCGGACGAAGGGCGGGAGATGTTGGTTTTTGTGTGGCTGAAGTGCAGCGAGCAGAGACGGAGCTGCAGTGGAAGGCTGAGAGGAGTCTCAGGGATTGCGCTGGAGATGTGTGGAACTTCACCAAGGGCCGGTGTCCCGATGTGCAAGAAGTTGGTGACGCGCAGTGCTAGTGGGCATGCAGTCCATGCTTGAGAGCTTTCGTATTGGCTTTGGCTAGATTTCGGGACACTTTTTTTTCGTCCTCCTTTTTTCTTTGTCGATGGAAAAGTTTTAGCATTATCAGCGGGCGTTCCTTTTTTTCCTTTCGCAAACGAGGCGTTTGTTAGCTTCGTACAGATTTGAATACAATTGACGCCAAGTTTATATTTCAAGGCGGATCGTATGGCCTCTCAGCACTCAATGACTGCCAGTGGTGTACTGTATGTGTAACAACGCCACGCCTTTGTGTAGCGCCGCCAAGGGTCGTTGGGAGATTTGGGTGGGTGAGCTAGCAGCTGCTGTGGCGATTGAGGAAGGGGTTATGGAGGGGATGAGAAGGAAAAGCAACAGCTGGCAGGCAAGGACAGCGGTTTTGCAATGGCTTTGGCGCACTGCACGTCGCCACGCGAGCAAAAGCAATGAGGATTAGTTTTGGCTGCATGAAACGCGTAGTGAGGTCAGGTGTGACATGAGTATGATGTACTATGCGCATACACGGCCATTTCCATTTGCATTTCCATTCCCAGCCATGTAGCGAGGTGTCTTGTGCCAGACGCTGCCGATGTGTCGTTTCCGCGAGGAGGCCGCAAGATGGCAACATGGACGAGACAAGGGCGATGCAGCAATGCAATGAGCTGTTTCTGAGATGGATGTGAGGATGAACATGTTACTCGCCCGTGTATATATGTACAAGCATGCAGGTATGCGTAACGGCGAGGAGCCAAGAGCTGGTGGTTGCAGGTACCGTGGGTGATCTGCAATCGGAGCCAATGGCAGTGCGCGATGGAGCGGCCGGCCCGCAACTCAGCTGGGGGCGGTACCATACGCTCGCACTCACAGCTCGCCCCCTTTGCGCCCACCTGTGCAAACACGAACGAGCGTGGTCGTGGTCGTGGTCGTGGTGTTGAGCGCAACCACGGCGTCGCCGCGTGCCCCTCCCTCGCAATGGCTCGGTCAAAAGAGCAGAGCGGGCTCCAATGGCGAGCTCAATGGGTAGCAGACAGACAGCCCTCCGCATCACATCGCAGAGCCGGAGCCGGGTGCAGGTGGCCGATTGCAATTGGGCTGGTAGCGGTTCGGGAGTTGATGGCGGGCTCGCAGTGGATGCGGCTGCTTGACGCTAACCCGCAACGGCTGTCACGTGTGGGCCCGTCAACAGTCAAGTCGGTGCTAGCAGCCCGCACCCATTGAACTTCAAACGTCTCTCCATACGCACAGTCGCGCATTCCTGCTGCTGTGTCGCCCACTCGGACGCTTGCTGCTTCGTTGCGACGACACCATAGATCAGAGCGACAAGACGAGCGCGCACAAATCTGCGCCCATGCCTCCTTCCGCCATGCCCATGCCCACCCACGCGACGGCTGCGCAGTCATCCTTCTCTGCCGGCGTCCATGACACCATCTGGGCCAACCATCAGCCTTTCTCTCCGCCCGACTCGGCGGCCTCGCTCTCGCCCTCACTGGGACTCCATCTGTCGCCTACTGCCAGCGTTGCTACCCACTCCAACAGTGTCGGATCCACCACTCCACCTGCCCAGACGCCTCAGTCGTCCAATGGAAGCAGGGCCGGCTCCAATGCCGGCCTCAAGAGCAGCCAGAAGGCCTCAGCTGGGGATCAGACGAGGGCCTCGGTCGCCGTCGCCTGCGTCCAGTGTCGAAGCAGGCATTTGAAATGCGACGGCGGAGCCCAGTGTTCCCGATGTAGGACCGATAACGTCGAATGTACCTACATCAAGTCACGACGGGGTTGGAAGGGGAAGCGTAAGAACAAGGACGACAATACTGCGCCTGCCGCCCCTCCCGTCGCCCATGGTGAGTGATTTGTTCTTTTGCGGTCGCCACATAATCTTCGCCTCTAACACCATTAGCACTATCTGCTGCTGAAGTTGCCGCCAGCAACGGTCACATGTCCTCCTCGCCTGACTATTCGTACAATGGCGATGTGAACCAACTCAGCCCCCTGCATGGCCTCGGAGTTCGAGCAGCTGCCCCGCCGGTTGCTCAGCTTAACCTTAACGGCACTGCCCGCTTGAACCGCTTCGGTCACCATGGACCCGAGACTGCCGTCCAGGCATTCTACCATTTCTTCTACAACTCACATCCCTTTTGCTTACCCGAGCCAAGGCTACTCGACATCTTCAAGGACCGCCGGGCTCCTCTTTTGGAATATGCCGTCCAATTCATTGGCTCAAGCTTCCTGCCTGCCGTTCCTACTGCTATGTACCGGGAGGCACTAGACCGCCAGATCAACACTGGCAACTATTCAAGAGACGGATGGTCGGTCCAAGCAATGCTGCTTTTTGCCATTGGTCTCCATGCGCACAACCAGGTCCCCCGAGCGGCACAGATTTTCACCATGGCCCAGGACCTGACGCTAGAAATTGGTCTCCACCGTATCGAGTTTGCTTTGATGAATGGCGAGAACGACCCACAGCTTGAGGAGAGTTGGCGGAGGACGTGGTGGTCCATGTACACAGCAAACGGCATGATGACAGCCGTCAACCCGGGCGTGCAATTCAGACTAAAGGATGTACAAACAGACGTCCCACTTCCTTGCGAGAATATTCAGTACTTCTCAGGCGTAAGTCAAGACCCCTGTACTACGATCTGATCCTTTTCTTGGCAATGCTTCCCTGCTTGGTCATGGGCTACTGCGCTGCTCACTCTTACTTTATATGACCCACAGCCACCATGCCGTTTTGGACTGCTCTCGTGCACATCAGTAAGACGAAGAGTGACTAACAATGCTCCCAGCAAATACCCTTCCCGTCGACTCTACAAGACTATGATGACTCAGCTTTCCTACCATCGTTGGTCACCTTCAGTTCCTTCACCTACCTCATCGACGCCATACGAATCCTAGGCAAAGTCTTTGAATGCGCACGTCTTGACTCGACGTTTGAATACCACGCCGTCGATGTCGTCGACCAGTTCCTGTGCAACTGGCGGTTGCACCTCCCCCAGTCGAAAATGGACATTGTGAACAACGACGGCCATGTCGACGAGGTGCTATTCCAAGCACATATGGTCAATGCAGGCAGCACAATCATGCTGCACCGGCCACGAAGCAACCTGGGATTCGGAAGAGTCGAAGGCGTCAACATTTGCGTGCAACCAGGACAAGTCTTGCTACCAACGCAGACGCGCGAAATTCACACAGCCAAGTGTCTCACATCGGCCGAAAACATTTCTTCGCTCATCCGTCTACCCGGCAACCTACTCTACCACACGCCATTCTTCACCTGCGTCGTCGTTATGGCGTCAGTCGTCCATCTCTCCTCCTGGTCCTTCCTCGTCCCCGACGGCCAAGACGACGACATCAAGCAATCCATCCGTCTGGACGTGGGCACCCTGCAACAATACTCCAACACATGGCCCATTGCCAGTGTAGTCCTCGGCCAAGTCAGAGGTGTAGCACACACACTATTCAACAGCAAAAAGGCCATGGCCATCCATTTGTGGAGCAATATCGACCAGAACGATATCATTCGCAATGTCATTGAGGAAGGAGGTCACGTCCCGCAACAGCAGTATGCGCAGTTGATTGCTCCGTAAGTTTTCATTTTCCCCCCTTCTTGTACTCACAAATATGTAAACGTGCCACTAACTTTTACCCACAGCATGTTGAAGTCGTAAACGAGGTTCTCGCACCGCCTTAATTGTCCTCATGACTTTTTGTCCCATCGCGTTCGCCAAACACGCATTCGTCTACGTAAGTGCCCATGACCAAATGGCATCAATAATGTATTTATCCCTTGTTTTTCCTATGCAGTCTCACATCAGGGCCTCCCTTTCCATATCTCTCACCCTGTTTTTTTCTTTTCCGGGTCAACTTTATTTTCGGGATTTTTCCAGTCTTGCATAACGAATCAATCAATGTTTGATATACCAAGTGTTTTCTTTTTCCTTTCCTCTTTTTTATTTACATCTATACTGGCGAGATTGGGGTTGGTTTCGGACTTTCTTAGTTATATGGGGGTTTTTTTTAGGCCAGGAGTAGTCTGGTTGGTTTGGCTTGGGTTAATGGGCAACGCAAACATGTGAGAAGGAACATTACCAATGTTGGTTAAAAAAAAGGAACAGAAAAGTGGAAGACTACTATCAAAACGAATATTATCTCAAATGATATAGAGATTCAACCATACATGGAAAGGTGAACATTCAGTCAAGAGAAAAAAAGGTCAAGTGCGGCAGGTAGAGCGAGAGTAGGAAGAACCCCTACGTAGCGTCACCCTGTTGGTTACGAGTCTAATTTTTTTCTTGTTTGTTTTGTTTCGTATACCTCCGCGGAGCCATTAAAGGAAAATATCAGCAGTGCTTCAGAACGCAATAGGAATGGTATAGCCTCAATGCTTTACACCTGCATCCACGGGTAAGGTTCATACTGCCAGCAATGTTTTTCTTCTCTACCTCTCGAAACCCCTTGGGGAAGGGAAAAAAAGAAGAAGAATGCTTTTCAAAACTTGATCATGGTCTCATTCAAAGTCAACATGCGCATTCAACACGCAAATGGTCTAGAGTTTACTTATTCGTCGAAACGCCGGCTAATCCAGCGCCTCATGTGATCATATTCTGCAGAATCCTCGTCCCAATCCTCCGTCTTCACTAACAATGTTGGAAGCTCCTGGGGCTGCAAATTGTGCAGCTCCAACTCTCATATTCCCATTCGATTCGTGTACCCATTACACTCCTGGTCGTGGCCAGGAGCAAGCTCATGCCCATATCTACAAGTCGGCATCATCTTCATCGGGCAGAGGCATCTGAGCGGCGTTCTCCATCTCCTGTCGGTATTGCTCGAGAACAGCCTGGTCGACCGTAACCTCGGGAGGCGCAAGAGCGGGAGCGGCGACAAAGTCCAAAGACTGGTTGCCGACAAGTTTCCTGGCGAGCCAGAGGAAAGGCTTCTCGAAGTTGTAGTTGGACTTGGCCGAGATGTCGTAGTACTGGAGGTTCTTCTTTCGGTGGAAGGTGATGGACTTTGCCTTGACCTTGCGCTCCTTGACGTCGACCTTGTTGCCGGTCAGGACGATGGGGATGTTTTCGCAGACACGGACCAAGTCACCTGATGGGCTGTTAGTTATCGTGTTTAGTGCAGTGGATTAGTTGCAAAACATACGGTGCCAGTTGGGGACGTTCTTGTATGTGATACGCGAAGTCACGTCAAACATGATGATACCGCATTGGCCGTTGATGTAGTATCCGTCACGGAGACCACCGAACTTCTCCTGGCCTGCGGTGTCCCATACATCGAACTGGATGGGGCCAAGGTTCTGTTTTTTCGTCGTCAGTAGGGCGCATGGCGCGGATATGGCATCGGAAAACGTACGGTGGTGAAAGCGAGCGGGTGGACTTCGACACCGAGCGTCGCAATGTACTTCTTCTCGAACTCTCCGGTCAAATGACGCTTGACGAAGGTGGTCTAGGAGCAGGGCTGTCAGTAAACGTGCTATGGCTGGGTCGTATGCAAGCCTTGTTGACTGCGCATCCACCTCAATGGGCGGGCTGCTATCGCAACAGGATGCAAAATGGGATGGCATACCTTTCCAGTACCACCGTCACCGACAAGCACGAGCTTGAAGGTCGGGCAGCTGGGTTGGGCGGCAGTCTCGGCCATGGTGTAGGTTGTTGTGGCGGGAGAGAAGTGTGGACGAGACGAGATGCGCAGAGACTGTGGAAGTAAAAAGTGTTAGTTGGATTCGCACGAAGTCGATGAGCAAAAAGCAGGTCGTGGTGCAGGCTTACGTTGGGCTAAAGAGTGGGGAATGGTGCAGGCGTGTGAAGTGACTTTCCAGAGGGGCAAGAAGAGGTTTTGTTGTGCAAGCTCAAGTGTTGGCCCGCTCCGGGCGGTGTGGATCTCTTGGCGCGCCCTCACCTTCTGCAATTTTGACCTCGCAGGCACAAGGCTCCCCTCTAGGCTGCCGCAGGCTCCCTTTGTCTTTGAAATCAAATGGCCTGGCGAATTGTTGGCCACGCAGCCGGAACGCCTTTGATTGATTCACTGATTTATGGACTGATTTGCTTGGCCTGGCCCCAAGGGCAGAAAACACCGGCTATGGTGCTATTGTAATGCTTGTTGGCCCAAACCCAGTGCGCCACGCAGCAAGCGCTGGCGTGCCATTGCGACTACATATTACTCACCCTCCACCAGCCACAAGCCACTGCAACCAGCAAAACGTGCCTGGCCACCCAACCCACGACGGGCCCCCGGATGCTCATGGACTTGATGGATGCTGTGTGCCCTGCATCTAACAGATGTATCTGCTCTGCTGTCCCTGCTGTATCTACCTACTGTAGAGCCCAAATGCCTCTGACGTCATTCCCAGCCATCCTCTCGCCTCTCGCCTCACGCCTCACATGGGTAGCAGGTGGCAGCCCAGCAGCCCTCGCCCGCCCCAATTCCTTCGCGGGGTGAGTTGCATTTGCACACTCTCTGCGGGGCCGCCCGAGACATTTGGTCGCAACGCCTTCACGGTAATGGGCACCTGCAACACGTCAGTCCTGCGCGCACGACAATCGGTAGCATGCCAAGTACCCCTTCGTTCTGCGAAACCACCTCTGCCACCCGCGATAGTCTCTCGTGGTTTGTCCAGTCGATCCAGCCAAACTTGGTTATGGTGTCGCCCACCCGTAGCCCTGCTGTCTCGGCCGGACTGCCCGCCACCACGCTATTGACCTTTGCGAAGGGTGCCTCGAGAGTCGCAGGCGGTGCGTTGACTTCTGGTTGCGTCTGGCTCGCCGCTGCCGGGTTGTTTGCCTGCTCTGCCAGGCGCGCGTGGTGTTCGTGGAGGCCCTTTTCGATGCGCGACATGAGGTCCTTGTAGTCGTTCTTCAGCCATATGATGCGCGCCCGAGTCGTCCGTACTGGGAGCAGGTCAGCGACGAAACTACTATTAGCACGGCGCGCGTAGCCTACTCTGAGCGACGTCAATGTCACTACGCGGAAAGCCATCGAGCGTCGTTAGGCCGGTACTCATGCGAATGCCATGCTGCAAGCAACGATCAGATGATGACTAGGCGGCGACATGCTTCTCGTGCGTACCGAATCCAGCACCTGCCCTAGAGCCTTGAGTTCTGCTTCGACGCGATCTTTTTCTGCCATAAGCTCTTGCAGCGACAACTGCTCCTTGGGTATTCCGTTAGAATGGCCCGACGAGGTTGGACCCGACGACACCGTGGGCGCATGAATGTCGTCCATGATGGTTGGCTGCTGGCTGTGAACTGGGGCGCTTTGGTGCTGGAAATTTGCCTGGCGCACTCTGCCACTAATGTTCTGCTGCTAGTCGGCACGTAGAGTAGTACTTGCAGACAAAGTGGGGGAGGGGAGGGGAGCTCAGGGTGCGGGGCAGCGGCAGCCACAGCCACGGACTTGCATGCCCGCCATCACCATGGCGCCTCTTCCACCCTCACGCAATCCGTGGTCCAGCCTGCAAAGCTCCGTCACGTGCACATCATCTGCACCCATTGCACCCGGCTTGCAACATGCTACTACGTGAGACAACACCGCGCGCACAGAGGCAGCGACACCAGCCGGGGCCACGGCAGCCCGCAGTGGAAGGGGTGCCAGCAGGTCAGCGTGCCACTCGTGCTCGTCGCTCGTCGCCCGTCGCCCCTACCGTCATGATGCTTTTGCAACTCCTCCCACACAGGCGAAAAGCAACGAGGCCGGCCCGCTAGTCGCATCTCGAAACGTGGTCCACTACGCATCCCCCGGCTGTGTCTGTCCATGGCTCCTGCCTTCCAGCTTCTCCAACTCGCCATACCTGCTCATGAGATCGTCGCTTGCTCATAAGACCCTCGTCTGCTTCGACCTCACCCATGTGCACCTTCCTTCCCAGCCTGCCTCCTCGCCTTTCCCATACAGTGTCTGTTTCCAGCATGCTTGAGCCAGCTGTCTGGCCTCTCTGCTCCTCACTTGTCTCTCCCCAGACCACCATCGTTGGATGCAGTAGTTTTTATCTCATGCTGCTTCAACCCTCCATGCGCCCCTTGTCACAGTGCCAACCACTACAACGCTGTTGAGATGGCCTATATGCTATCGCTCCGTCCTCAGAGCCCCCTCAAGCGTTCCTTTAGCGATAACCCATATCCAAATTCCTGCTCGCCTTTTGACGACACTCTCCATGCTCCACTGACCCATGCCACGCTTCGCAACGGCTCCGCCCGTTCTTTCTACTCCCTGAGAGACAATAGAGCCGTTGATCGAGCCCACGACGATGGGAACACGCCACCCCTGACCTCCCAGTCACTGCTCGACCTAGCTTCTGAGAAGAAGATTTTTCCAGTCACCAATGCACGTGTTGTCGATGAGCCACGGAAGCGAAACTGCGGTCACGATCGACCGCCACCATCCTTCTGCCAGCCAGAACTGCCATCTCTCTCGGACGGAGAGAGTTGCTACAAGTGGCAGCATGTATCAGAGTCCTGTTCCGAGTATGAAACCGCGGATGGAGAAGGTATGGGCCTTGATGAGGATAATTCCGATGAGAACAATATACATGCGAACAACTTTGCCGAGACACATCTATTCAACTTGTACGAAGCCATTCACGTGCCATTACCCACCGACCAGCCTCCCGACGACACTGGAAGCGAAATGCACGAGCAGTATCATGCAGTGCCAACCATCTCTCGGGCTTCTTCGCAGCCTTTCCGGCGGTGGATGAGTACCCTAAAGCGTCGGCATGCCCAGCGGTGGAAAGAGGAGATTATTGACTTGCCGCGCTTGTCCATTGACACAGTCAACACCATGTCAGTTGTTTCGCAGCCGCTCGGGCGCATCCCCGAGTCTACACGGCGGGCCAACGGTTCTCTAACCTCTTCAATGGAATATGTAACCGCGATGAAGTCTACGTCAATAACAGTTGGAAGTACAAGTATCGCTCCTCGCTCCGATGTTGGCCTGCCGAGCAGGGTTCGTTTGGGCAACAGGAGCAGCAACCTCTCTGAAGCTCGCCGATCACTCGACAGTCACCGTGGCGCGCTAGGACCTGTGCTGGATGAGAGCGCCTGGCTCCGAGCTCTGCAACGCCGTAAAGTTGTCGAGGAGCTGATTTCTTCGGAAGAGAGCTACATTGCAGATCTCAAAGTTCTAATCAACGTGTGTAGTCTCCTAACTGACATGACTCGGGCTACCCGCTAATCTATTCAGGACTACTTCATGATTCTCACTGTCCTCCCCACTCTACCAGGACACACCAGATCATCTATACAGCAAAACCTATTTCAGATTCTACAACTCCACGAGGATCTGCTTGCAGAGCTTCATCAGATCGTTCCTCATGCCGACTTCACAAAGAGTGCGAACCAGGAAGCACTCCCTGTAACAAAAGCCAAGCACATTCGCTTCAATAGCGCGGACGTCACTCCAGGTCGCCTTGCTGACCACAGAGCCACTCGACGGCTCAGACACTCCTTAGAGATAGGAAGATCTCCGGAATGTAGATCACGTGGACTGGCAACGGATACTGAAACGGCTGGGAATATCGCCAAGATCTTCAACAAACATGTTCGCTATTCATCCAAACCCTGAAGAAGCCAAGCTGACAAGGTCTAGATGAGACGATTCTTCACCTATGAAGAGTACTGCGCACACTGGACAACTATGTCTCAGGACCTGACTTCCATGTGCAAGGGCCTGCATGGCTGGCAAGAGTACGAAAGAGGCGTCGAAGCTTTGCAAAAAATGATTGCTTCGCAGAACAATCGCGAAGCTGGCAGCAGAAAGGCGCTGACCTTCTCTGACCTTCTCATCAAGCCCATTCAGAGGGTCTGCAAATACCCACTTCTCTTCGACGACTTGTGTCGCCATACTCCCGTTTATGACGATCCGGAGGCGCACGCCGAGCTTGAGAAAGCTCTCTTTCGTCTACAAGAAACGCTTCGCGAAGTGAACAAAGCCAAGGACGATCCTCAAACTCGAAAACTGATTGAGATCACCTGGCAGCTGCAAGATCGGCTCGCGTTCCAAGAACACAAGATTTCTAGAGCCCTCGTCTTTCGCATGCTCGGCCATGTGCTGCTTTGCGGTGTCCTACATGTGGCATATCAGACGCCCGATCGCATCAAAGGATCTTACATGGTGTGCGTGTTGTATAGATCATGCCTGGTGCTTGCAACAGCAAGCAGATTCCATACCCCTTTCACTGTTGTCGCCTCGATTGCTCTTGCCAATTCAAGCATCGAAGACGCTGACAATGGTCGTGGGATACAATGTCATACCGCACCACACACATGGAAATTTGTGTTCGAGCATGGCCATCGCCTACACGAAATGATCTTGACCGCATGCTCTTCTGTAGAAGAAGAAGCATGGAAAAATCAGCTTCGTGAGCGCATTGTTTACGAGACGCACGACTTTGTCGAAGGCCAATCCACCATGCAGGACATGTTCACATCCATAGCCCTGGACCTTAAGTCCCTTGGTCCTGTTTTTGGTCATGCGAACAGCTTGGTGCGACGCATGTCGGTTCATCGAGCGGCGACCTTGGGTGCGAAGACAAATACGAACCAAGTCATCATCAAGAACACCCAGGCCCAGAAATTTCCTGATTCCTCTCCACCGCTGTCACCTGGTATGGTTGCGAGATCGCAATCGCACCTATCCCCAAATCACATTCCCACACTAGTACCAAGACGAGCCGAGCGCATTCGCCTCGAACATATCTTGGAAGATGTATGGACAAAGGACGCTTTACCATTCCCGGGCATGTCAAGTCGGCGAATGGAGAATCAAATTAGAGCATCGGCCAATTCGGTCATGCGGAAACTAAGCATGGCAAGCATTGCCAGTAATTTCTCGCGTCGCTCGCCCAGTCTTTCGAACACGAGCAACTCAAAATCAGATGATTCATCCAAAGGCCGAGTTTGTAGGACGCCTCATGGAACCGTACGGTCTCATTCGGCAGCTGAGCGACGACCAGTGCCAGCTGTAGTAGACTTCCACAGCGCCCCAGCCGCATTCCTACCAACCGACTTTGAAGTGGAAGATCCGCGACCTTCTAGCAGACATCGACGCCTTGCAAATTGTACTGGAGATGCAGGAACACCGGCTGAGAAGTCTTTACAGGCCAAGCCAAAGAAAGTTCGACGTCTGTCCAGTCACATGATTGGCATACCACGGTCGGAATCTGCGAGACGCGCCATACAGCGAACTCCTTCTCACGAATTGGCAGCAAAAGCATTGCGCGCGGCCCCTCCGCGCGTAGATGCCAAAACAGGCACGGAGAACAAGAAGATGAAGGTGGGACGAATGAAGGGCCGCGAAACCAAGTCGGGTTCGCCATGCGCCACCCCTTCGAGGAAGTTCTTGAAAAGCAAGAACAGAATATTTAATCTTTTCCGATGACTTTAGACGCGTACTAGCGTGGATGGTCAGGTTGGATCATGGCGCTTGCAGGTAATGACGGTTGAGGAGTTGCGAAGCGAACAAACTTCTATGATTGAGCTATCACGACCTTACGATACACTATATCCTTGCGGTAATAGCGAGATAAGATATGGATATTACGACCGACACGATAGAAAACGGAATACGCACGACATGACGGCGATCAAATGATATTAATGCAAGGCACCCGCAGGAACCTGAGAATCGGTGGAGGTGGAATGACGTCATTGGCTGTGCTGTGGGGTTGAGCTGACACGCGATCGTGTGATGGAGGGATCCATTGCAAAAAGACACGTATATTTGGATAGCAACAACAAGGCTAGAACCAACAACGTCATCTCTAGACATGAAACGTGGCATAATCGTTTCTTCCTTCTTGGTGCATCTGTGTGAGACTCAATTTGGTGAGAGGGGAAGGTGTCCATACGGTCGTGTTTGTTTCGGTTGAATGTTGACAATGAGATCGCAAGCCAGCCAAAGCCCCGCCCGTCAGCCTCAAGTTCCGGCATGAGCCACAAGGCTAATCATGGTGTGAGGGCTTGCGTATCCCCATATTTTGATTTTAGCATGCCATGCTTCGAGAACGTAGGCCCAAGCTTGGCAATGACGTAGTGTCTCCGGTCATAGCTCACGAGCTTGCTAAATAGCCCCTCCAAAGCTTCCCCTCCATCCACCACCACACTCTCACATAACACACATACTCAACTCTAGCATTCAAACTAACTCTCTGCTTCATCCAATAACTCTTCTAAACCGATCAAACCCGACACATCAACAACAATGGCTCGCGGAAACGCTCCTCAGACTCAAGTCTTCTACAAGGGCAGCAACGGCGATCAGTTCACCGTCTTCGTCGAGAGCGAGGAACAGCTTAAGAAGTGGAAGGCCGACAGCAGTATCCCCATGACCGAGGTTGTCGCTGGCTGGAAGATTATGGTCCCTGAGTAGGTTCTTCCCTGTGTACTGGGACTCCGCTCAAAGTGAAGCTCGAGAGTTGTTTGTTCGGCGCTGAACAGAACCACCTACTGCATGGAGAGTTTCAATGAGCGATGGTGTACAGAAACAAAAAGTATCATGAACGAATTAGCTAACAATTCACAAATAGGCACGGCAAGCAAGGTATCCTCAACACCGCTGGCAAGGGACAGCTTGAGAACGAGTTCGGCACCAGCAACGAGGATGAGGTCATGAAGAAGATCCTCACTGAGGGCAGTGTCCAATCTTCCGAGGTGAGTAGTTCCATTCTCTCTTTTCATACTGTCTGATCACTAACACGAATGGCACACAGAACTCGGAACGCATCGGCATCACCAACGAGAGTCAGGGCCCACGTCTCGCCCACTAGGCGTGTTCCATCTGGCTTCTTTGAGAAGCAGTGACGATGACTCGAATTCTTTCCACTTCGATATGATATCATGATTTTGCAAGGACAGCTTGCTCCTGGCCTGGAAGATTGGTCGGCTGGCTGGAAAGGGTACTTAGTTTGCAAGGTCTGTGCTGAAAAGCCAGACGGCTGCACCCTGTTATTTACAAAGCAAGTAATTTATGGATGAATGAAATATAATTATCCGCATGCCACTTGGCTGTTTGAGACCCAGAACTTGATTGGCATTTGGGACATATATCGTGCAAATTCATAGAGTATTTGGTATCCATGACTAACTACAGCAATGCGACGATTTTGATGGACACTGCGAATTCCCAACCGCGTATGTGAGAAACGTGACTTTGATGTTATCAAGTCTAGAGTGAGAGATAGCACTGCAGACTACTGCCAACCTCAATAAGAACACTTACCACAATACCCACAGTCGTCAGCCGAGCATGCAGTATAATCCGGCTCAGATCCCGAATCATACTCGCTCCCATAGTATGAATTATACCTCCTGCTCAACCCAAAACCCCCATCATCACCATGACCGAGTCCATGATTAACCGGAGAATCCGCCCGACTAACACCCCAATTTGTCCAATTATCCTCCCACCTCTCCCTCAAATACCACGGCAATGCCTCCGATCCCTCCCCAAACTGCATCCTCACCTCCAACCTTTCCTTCCCCGGACAATAAACCTCCAGCAACGTATTAGCACCAACGGGACTATTCTCCCGCGCAATCCTGACCAGCTCCCTCAGCAGCCTCGCGAATTTCTTAATCCCGGCGTCGTTTTCGGTGGCCCAAGCTTTGACTTCGGATTCGATGTTTTGGACGGATATGTCGGTGAATAAGCCGGCGCCATCGTGGTATGCGGTTATGAAGTTTGGGATGCGTTTGAGCCAGAGTTGCGGGTAGATGTCGGTCATGTCTATTTTCTTGCCGTGTTTGGCGGAGCGGGTTTTGAGGTCGAAGAGGGCGGTTTGAGGGATTGTGGTGGAGTAGGAGGAGGAGGAGGGTTTGGTGGTTTGAGGGGTTTTGATGGTGAGTTTGGGGGTGCTGGGGCGGGAGGGGATGATGAAGTCTTGGAAGGAGAGGATGAGATCTTTTTCGTAGTTGTTGTTGTCGTCATCGTTTTTGTTGTTAGAGTCGTCGTTGTTGTCGGAGTCGGAGTCGGAGCGAGGAGGTGGAGTGGTTTCTTCAGGGGAAGGTTCGGGGATGTAGCCGTCGCTTTCGAAGCGGAGGAGATGGGTTAGGCCGCCGAATTTGTAGCGGATGATGCGTTGGTGGGAGATGGAGTTTTTGGGGTCGTTCCAGGTGGTGTAGGCTTCGGGGAAGGTGTGGCCGTAGCCTCGGACGCCTTCGATGAGTTGCTTGGGGTCGTTTTCTTTGCGGATGAGGAAGACGGTGTGGTTGATTACTTGGAGGTTGAAGCGGAAAGGTTTGTCAATGCCACGGGCGAAGCGGAGGAGGTTTCCTAGTGTGCTGCCGCAGGCGAAGATGTCGATGTCGTCAGTGCGGTAGTAGTAGTTTTGTTCGAACACGGCATGGACGGCGGGTGCGATGGGGTAGGAAGAATCCTTTGCGGCGTTTAGGTCGCGGAAGTATTGGCCGTTGTCTTCTTTGAGGCGTTGTGGTTCTGCGAGAGGCGTCCATTGTGGGGGTTTGCCTAAGGAGATTTTAGAGTTAGACATGCGTACAAATGTGGAGTCTGGAAAGAACGATGTGAAAGGAGACCTGCCTGGTACGATGATAGTAGGATTTTTGTCGTTTGTCCAGTTGTAGGATGCAACGTACTCGCATCCAGATATCTCGGTAGAGTGTGAGGTAGTGTTCGCTCCCACGTCAAGGTTTGACGCGCTGATCGTCTCGACGAGATCTCCAAGAGGGTGTTTCGTAAGATCAGGCTTCTGTTGTTCCCTGGGCTTATTGAAATGTGGATATCTACCGCCTCGGCCTTGCCCTCTCCGTGGAGCAAAGCCGCCTCTGCTGCTGGTGCCTGTGAATGGATTCATCGTGGCAGTGTTTGAAATAGGATCAAAAAAGATGAAATCAATGCTGAGTTGTTATGCTAGCCGGGAATTGAGTCCTGATCTCAAGGCTTCTTCCCTGAAAGAACGGCGGCAAGCTGCTCTTAATCAGTGCATGCTGCCTGGACAAGGCTGAGGCACTTGTGGCGTGGTTTGCTCAACATACACAAAGGGATGGCACAGCGCACAGCTGATAGGCGTTGATCCGTCTAGTTTCCACCATGTCATGTAGGCCAACGTATCGAATTGCTTTGCCGCATTGTAGAGGGCGGGGTTTGTCTTCCAATCGTTTGCACAGCCTGCTATCAGAGAAGCGCCTCGTATGCGCTGGTCCTTGTGCTACCAAGCCACCCATTATGCCTTGAGTAGTTCAAAAGAACCAAAAATCTTCAGAAAATACATGGAGAAAATCCACAACTTTAAACCTCTTTGAAACAAAACTATCTATCTGCAAGACATTAGCCTCTGACACACATGGCGGACCAAACGGCTGCAGCAAAGCGAGCTGCGGGGCTGACGAAACTCTTCAACGCCGTCATCCATGGTCATCGCGAACTCAAGACGGCAGCTGATGGCAGCCGATTCCTGGAAGCGCTGTGTGCCCAGGAGGATGCGTCCAAGTGCGTGGAGTGTTTGGTCGCAGCTCCTGGCGGCTTGGGCGCGGTTGCGAAGGCGTTCCGTTTCTCAGGTGATGGCGCTTTCCTGAACGGCTTGGCCTCTTCCGTCCTTCTACATCTCTCCCAATCATCCGTCAAACAACTTTACGGCGGTCAATTCCTTGGGCGCGTTCTGGAGGCTATTGTGCAACCTCCCACATTCTGGAATACGCTTGTGCAGGCACATGCCACAGAGCTTCTCTCCGTAGACGGCACGCGCGCCTTTGCGTGGCTGTTGCTTGAGCTGTTATCCAGTCGCTCGACTGACATACCAGATGTGCGACCCATCGCTGAAAAAGTCACCAGCGATAAGTCGCTCATCGGTGCAGAGTCTCTAGACATCCGCAATTTGGGCCAAAAAATCAAGCACATCCTAGAAAGCACATCAGATGATTCTGTCGATGGCCCCGGTGGCAGGCACGACAACGACAAAGCGGACTATCGCAAGATCAAGCTATTGCCAACACCAGATGAATTTGTGTCAGGTGCGCAGCCGTTTTACAGGCGCGCAGATGTTGTTGCTTCGGCTGCTCCAGAAGGCCGCAGCCTGATGCATCTCGACAATCAATTTCGCCTGCTTCGTGAGGATCTTCTAGGTGAATTGCGCAGCGACTTCCAGATTGCCATTGGCAAGAAGAAGGGGCGACGCAAAGTGGTGCTCGAAAATCTGCAATACGCTGGTATTGACTGTGGTCCGGATAGGAAACGAAAGCCCTGCTCGTTGAAGCTTCGTTGTCCCAAGGGCATCCCTCAACTACGCAGCCTCAAGCACGTGGCCGATCGTAAGAAGGAGCTCGCTAAAAACAAAAACATCTTGAAGCATCAATCTCTTGGTTGTCTTGTGAGCAAAGAGCAACTCATCGCTTTTGCATACGTAGACCGCGATGAGGACCTTCTTGCTCAGGATCCCGCTGTAGTTGTACTCCGGATCATCGACGCTAGCTCCTTTGGCAAGGTCTTGATGGCGTGCAAGATCGCCCAAGATCTTTCCTTTGTGCAAGTTGATACTGCTGTGTTTTCGTACGAGCCAATCTTGAAATGCCTCCAATCTCTCAACGAACTACCGCTAGACGATCAGCTACTCAATCTCACGCCAGATTCTGCTGAGGCAGTCTCAGGTATCCAACCTACCTATATCATCGACAGAATTCGAAGGAACTGGGACCAAGATCTACAGGACATTGTCGACAGCACACATCCTATCAATTTGGATCAAGCTCAAGCAGAGTCGTTGTTGGCTGGTCTCATGAAAAGAGTAAGTCTTATCCAAGGTCCTCCTGGTACCGGTAAAAGCTTCATTGGTGCGCTCATCGCCAAAATCTTGCACGACCATACCAGAGAGACCACACTCGTTCTTACTTACACCAACCATGCCCTTGACCAGTTCCTTGAGGACATACAGAAAGCCGGCGTACCGTCTCAGTCAATTGTACGACTTGGCTCCAAGTCTACTGCTGCCACTCGAGCATTGACCATCAGGGAACAGCCAAATAATTACAAAATGAGCAGTCAAACATGGCATAGCATCCAAGAACAGAGAGCCAAGGAAGATTCATATTACGCTTCTCTTCACCAAAGAGTAGCGGCGTTTGCTTCGGTGCAACTTGATCACAAAGTCATACTCGAGTACCTGGAGTTTTCAGAGGATTCAGAGTATTTCGATGCATTCATTGTCCCAGACAGCAATGACGGCATGATAGTCGTGGGCAGGAACAACAGGCAGGTTGACGAATACTATTTGGTGAAAAGATGGCTTGGAGGCGAAGATGCCGGCGTATTTGCTGGCGACGCAGTGCAACAATATCCTCATATCTGGCAAACCTCGTTACAATCACGGATAAACCGTCAGATGAAGTGGCGCAAAGCAATACTGGAAGAGCAGCTTGCCGAAATCTCCAATCTGGTTGACAAATACAACACATGTCGCGCTGAGATTGACAGTCTATATCGCCAGAAGGATTTTCATGTGCTCAATAACAAGCGGGTTATCGGATGCACTACCACGGCCGCTGCTATGTACACGGACGAGATCCGAAAAGCGGCACCTGGTATCATCTTGGTAGAAGAAGCTGGAGAAATACTCGAGAGCCATGTGCTGACAGCAATGTCACCATCTACTAAACAACTCATCTTAATCGGCGATCACAAACAACTTCGACCTAAGGTAAACAATTACGAGCTGACTGTAGAAAAGGGGGAAGGCTTCGATCTGAACGTCTCTTTGTTTGAACGGTTGGTACTTAGTGACGTTCCACATACTACGCTCATCAAACAGCACCGCATGCGTCCGGAAATATCCTCACTCGTCAGGTCACTCACCTATCCAGAACTAGAAGACGCCGAGAAAACCAAAGGTCGGCCAGCACTGCGCGGTTTCCAAGATAACGTGATTTTTGTATCTCACTCGCACCCGGAACTCAACGCAGTACAGATCGCTGACCGGCGTGATGGTGAGGCCAAATCCAGCAAGGAGAACATATACGAGGCTGAAATGGTTCTCAAATGCGTGCGATACCTCGGACAGCAAGGCTACGGCACAGGGGAGATTGTAATACTGACTCCCTATCTCGGTCAGCTGTATTTGCTTTTGAATACACTGTCCCAGGACAACGATCCTATATTGAATGATCTGGACTCATACGAGTTGCTACAAGCAGGTCTGATAACACCGGCTAGTGCAAACATAACTAAACGCAAGCTTCGCATATCGACGATTGGTGAGTAACCGCATTCCGCTCTCAACATGCTCTAACATTACTTCAGACAACTACCAAGGCGAGGAGAGCGATATAGTTATCGCCTGTCTCACAAGGAGCAACGAGATTGGAGATATCGGCTTCATGTCGTCCCCTCAGCGTGTGAATGTGTTGCTATCACGAGCACGCAATGCTCTCTTAGTTATTGGAAATCCAGAAACTTTCATGAACAGTCGCAAAGGCAAGGAGGTATGGGTTCCACTCATGAATCAGCTGAAGCGAGATGGTCATGTCTACGACGGCTTTCCTGTCAAATGCGAACAACACCCAGATAAAACCGAGCTCTTAACTAAGAAAGAGCATTTTGATTTGTTTTGTCCAGATGGAGGCTGTTCCGAGCCATGGTATGTACAATTTCCAGATATGTTGACCAAAGCTAATAAGACCAGCGGCAAACTTCTCAAATGCGATGTTCATGCATGTCCAAACAAATGCCACCAGTTGCAGGATCATTCAAAGATGGATTGCAAGGCTATAATCTCGTCAACATGCTCCAACAATCACAAAGTCACAAGGAAATGTCATGAAAAGGCTTCGGCGCATTGTCGAAAATGCGAGGCGGAGGTGCGGGCGCAGGAAAAGAAACGCCAACGAAACCACGAATTGGACAAGGAACGTCAGGCGAAACAGCAGGCATACGCTACACGTTTAGCAGAAATTGAAGAAGAGATCGAGCATAAAAAGCGTACCATGAGAGAGCAAGCCGATGAGCAGGATCGCCAGCAAACATTGAGACAAAAGGAGCAAGATCTTCGCAATCTGCAAGAGAAGATTAAACGTCCTAGACAACAAGCAGCCCCGTCAAATTCATCGCCCAGCTCCTCAGCAAGTTCATCGAGCAAAACGAAAACACCAGACTGTGACCCTGCAGCTCCCAAGGCGACAAAGACCCGAGCAGATAGTGCTACAGCCGGCAACAATTCCCCTACTTCGGACCAAAACAAAAGCCAGCCCGACTGGAACAAGAGTGAAGCAAGAGACGATTGGGAGTGGCAGAAGAAGTTTCAAGGTGCCGAGAATAAGGCACTGGACTCCCTAATACCTATGATAGGTGCGCTTCTCTATCTTTGCAATGCACATACGCTAACCTCCATTAGGGCTGGAATCCGTCAAACAGCAGTTCCTCGCAATCAAAGCAAAAGTCGACACAGTAGTACGCCAAAATGTATCACTAAATGGAGAAAGATTTGGTGCAGCTTTGCTTGGTAACCCTGGAACTGGTATGGCGGACATGTGTGTACAAGACTGGTTGCTAACTCATCGAAGGTAAAACAACAGTAGCTCGTTACTATGCCCAGTTCCTGGTTGAAGTTGGTGCCCTTCCCGGAGATCACTTTATTGAGAGTTCTGGATCAGCTCTCGCAAACGATGGCGTCTCGGCGTGTAAAACCCACATAGAGACAATACTCAAGAACAATGGAGGTGTTTTCTTCATCGATGAAGCATACCAGCTGGTTTCTGGAAACAGTCCTGGGGGGAAAGCAGTATTGGATTACCTGCTTGCAGAAATTGAAAACCTTACTGGCAAAGTCGTTTTCGTGCTGGCAGGCTACCACAAGCAGATGGAAGCATTTTTCTCCCACAACCCTGGTATCCCAAGCCGCATACCACTCCGGATGGAGTTCCAGGATTACGAGGATCGGGAGTTGCAGCAGATCTTCTGCCAGTACATCCAGAAGAAGTATCGCGGAAGCATGAAGATAGAGGATGGTATGGATGGTCTCTACGCTCGTATTGTGGCCCGACGGATCGGTCGTGGTCGCGGTCGCGATGGCTTTGGTAACGCGCGCGAGGTGCAGAACAAGATTTCACAGATCACAGAACGCCAGGCAAAGCGTCTTCACAAGCAGCGAAGAGCTGGTAAGATGCCGGATGACAACCTGTTGACCAAAGAAGATTTGATCGGTCCAGAGCCTTCCTCAGTGCTCAAGAACAACGCCGCATGGGAGAAACTCCAAACACTCATCGGCTTGGGTTCTGTCAAAGAATCAGTGCGCACTCTACTCGACGGAATTCAGACCAATTATCACCTCGAGTTGCAGGAGAAGCCGATCATCCAGTATTCTTTGAATCGCTGCTTCATTGGCTCACCAGGCACAGGTAGAAGTTTTCTATGCACGGGTGGTACGGAATGAGTACTGACTTTGCGAAACTTAGGGAAAACAAGCGTAGCCAAACTCTTCGGTAAAATTCTAGCTGATATTGGGCTTTTGTCCAGTGGCGAAGTCGTGGTCAAAAACCCTGCAGATTTCGTCGGCAACGTAATAGGCGGATCAGAAGCCAATACAAAAGCTATTCTAGCTTCGACTGTTGGCAAGGTTCTGATCATTGATGAAGCCTACATGCTTGCCGGCGGTGGGAAGCCAGATATCTTCAAAATTGCAGTCATTGATACGATCGTCGCCGAAGTCCAGAGTACCGCAGGCGAAGATCGCTGTGTACTTTTACTGGGATACAAGGATCAGATGGAGGACATGTTCCGAGATGTCAACCCCGGGCTCGCAAGACGTTTTCCGCTTGAGTCTGCTTTCGTCTTTGAAGACTTCAATGCAACGGACATACGCCGTATCTTTGATCTCAAGCTCAAGGACATTGGGTTTGATGCAACAGATCAAGCCAAGAAGGTAAGGGTCAATACCTGCAGAATTGCGATATACTCACACATAATCTTTCAGGTTGCTATGGATGTTGTAGAACGCGCACGCAATCGTCCGAACTTTGGAAACGCGGGAGAAGTTGATATTATTCTGGACCGTGCCAAGGCATTACACCAGAAGCATGTCTCTGCGGGCAAGGTGAAACAATTCGGGAAGTTTGAAGCCATCGATTTTGATCCTGACTTTGACCGGGGCGAACGGGCCTCGACTAACCTACAGGCACTCTTCCAAGATGTTGTGGGGTGTGAGGAGCTCATCAAGCAGTTTGACGGCTATCAAACTACTGCCGCCAATATGAAAGCTCTCGGGATGGATCCTCGTGAACAGCTGCCCTTCAACTTCCTTTTCAAAGGCCCGCCTGGTACGGGTAAGACAACTACAGCGGCAAAAATGGGGAAAGTATTCTATGATATGGGATTCCTCAGCCAGGCCAAGGTAGAGGAATGCTCTGCTACTGATCTAGTTGGGCAATATGTTGGACACACGGGACCAAAGGTGCAGAAGCTCATGGAAAAAGCCATGGGTAAAATCCTCTTCATCGATGAGGCTTATCGGCTCGCTGAGGGCCATTTTGCAACGGAAGCGATGGACGAGTTGGTCGACTGTTTGACCAAAGAAAGGTTCGCGCGGAAGCTCATTGTCATTCTGGCTGGCTACGACAAGGATATCGACCGGCTGATGAGTATGAATCCTGGCCTTACCAGCCGTTTCTCTGAAACTGTTGTGTTCAAGCATCTGGAGCCAGCTACTTGCTTTGAGCTATTGAACAAGGTGCTCGGCGACTTCCAGAGGAAAAAGAAAGTGCCACTCGACATCTCTGTCATCGATCCCCCTTCGGAGAAATTGAGAAAACGTTTGCTAGAGCTCTTTAGGAAATTGTCGGTCCTGGAGTCGTGGGGCAACGCCCGCGATGTGAAATCTCTTGCTAGAAGCATGTTCCAGCGACTGATTTCGACAGCTGTTCCCCCCATTACCAGTCTCATCTTAACTGAAAGCATTGTTGTCGATGAGATGGAAGCAATGCTCGCTGAGCGTTCTAAACGCAATGCTGCCGCAGGCACCAGTCGTTTTGCTAAACAACCGAATTCGCGACCAACGTACCAACCACAGTCGCATGATGCCAGTCCACCAGGTCCATCAGATCCGAACGTTGGTACAGACTCTACATCTGCGCCTCCTCCAGCGCCTTCATCTGCCGGGAAGGAACCTGAACCGCAAAAGGATGTACCGAAATCAGCGGAGATAAAACCTGAGCCTGCCACTGATGCCGAAGATGATCTTTATTCTATATTCAAGGCTAAGCGCGATCCAGGAGTGTCTGACGAAGACTGGGAACAACTTGAGCGCGATAAGCAAGCCATGGTTGCGAAAGAAGAGGAGTTTCGTCGCCTGCAAGAGGAGAAGCGTAAAGAGGAGGAACGCATCAGGGAGTTTATTCGCGCGGAAAAAGCTGCTGCTGATGAGAAGGAGCGGCGTGCAAGGGAACAAGCGCGCATCGCAGCTGAGTTGGAGAGAAGACGTCGCGATGAAGAACTGGCAGCAATTGAGAGGAAGCGGCAGCAGGAGAAGGAGAGGCAGAGCAAGCTGCGCATGTTGGGACCATGTCCAGCTGGCTACATGTGGATCAAGCAGGCTAGTGGGTATAGGTGTGCGGGCGGGAGTCATACGCTGTCTGACGATGCTGTTGATGCATACTGTCGCTAAGAGTGAAGTCGAAGATGCATGGTAGGATATTCATGGTTTTGTGCAGCAAGCGAAGGGCAGTGTGCTCCTACCCATTTGGTAGCGAACTCTTATTGTGTATTGTATTCGACGCAATCTTGGGCGCTGCGTTGTAGGCTAACACTTTTCAAACCCACGCTTGGCAACCCTTACACATGACGAGTTCCCACCTTGACCCGTGCTAGGTCTTTCGTTGATTGATGCTTGAGGTAGGGATGCTAAAGCATAAACGTGTAAGTAGATAAGGTTGTGAACTCGAAACTTGAAAAGACGGCTGCAGGGACGTCGAGCAGGCCAAGTCCCAGCAAAACAACGAATCAAAAGAAGTCGCGCGTGTTAATGATACTTGTATGGGAGATGTGCACGAATGATGTGCACGATGTTGGAGAAGCTAGACGTGGACTTGGGCCGCGATGACTTGCTGCGCCACAAAGTGTTGGAAGGGAGAGACTGGGTGTGACGCGTCCAGAGACGTCAGCTAACCGATACTACAGTGACAATCAGATAAACGTGTTGCATGTGAAGGGGCGACTTCGTTGGGGAAATTGTAAGGAGACGGCTAGACAGGCGTGGGTATATTGGCATTCACGTACGAATTACGAGAATGCGGAGTGGCCGCGGGTGAGGGCAGAGTACAGAGTGGCGCAGCAGCTCAGCCACAGGAAGCGTGATTCGCTGATGCTCTGGGCCTTTATGCCGCCACCCTCTTGACGTAACCGCCCAGGAGGCGCCGCAACACCAGTTGCGGCAAGCTGGGCACTCGACTCCCTGCCGCTTGCAATCCATAAAAAGGCCGTCATTCTGTCCTCGTGCCCCAAAATAGATGATACCCCCTCTTTCTTACCTGATCCCTTAGAAATAGCCGCCCTGCAGCTTCTCCATATCCTTCTCTCCCCCAACACCATCCCTCACCGAATTCTCCCAAGAGTACTCCTCTCGCAAGCATGAGCGGCCATGGCGATCCTCGATTGCTCTATACGATTGGAGGCATCAAGGCCTACCACATCCAGCAGGGTGAGGAGACTTCCCTGACTCCCTCTGGGCCACAAACACTGTCACTATTGATGGTGCCCACAAATTCGCCCTTTGCAGACAACAGCGCGCGCGGCCAGAACGAAGAAGACTTTTACCTACATCTTAATCTCCCTCCCGAGCTCGACCTCCCTCTCCCTGCGACGACGCAGATTTACCACCAGCCGCCGCGAAGCTACCTCATACCGCGATGGGATCTGGGTCCAGATAGCCATGCCTTCACGCGCATTGAGTTCCCGCCGATTGGCAAGGGTTCCAATTCCGTTACACAAGAAGACATTGATACCTTCGAGACTATATTGGCACAGTGCACAGCGTTCCTCGAGCGTGCGCAAGCGCCATCGCATGAGAAGGGCAAGGGTGATGTCAAGGCATACAATCCTCAAAACTACAGGCCTGGAGAGGGCTACGCAAGCTCTGGTGGCCAGGGCGAGGTTGTGTTGGTAGATGAGGAAAACGGCAGCATCGTAGGCGAGCTAGCTGAGGGTGCTCAAGTCCATGCTGATCCAGCAATCGAGCAAGGGTCCAAGAGTAAGTCGCTTAGTGTTGTTTGCGGCGCGTTCCTCACTCATACTAACACAGATAAAGATCCCGTCGAGATTGTGGTATCTCCAGATGGCAAGCGTATTGACATCAGGCCCCTCGACGAAGATTACCTTGAAATGGCCCGCCATCCCGCATACAAGGACTCTGGCCTGGTGCAAAACGCCGCCGCAGCGTCGCGACTTGTCGTTACAGGCTCTAGCTACCTTAGCAACCTCATGGTGTCTGGTGCAGAGAACTTTATAAACAAAACAAGGCCAAACGAGAAGCCCATGGTCTTCAAGCCCGCCACCCATGAGCGCGCCCGCAAGATCAACACCTTCACCACTGGTGTTGCTGGCTACTCGGCCAAGACTGTCGGTCAAATCACAAAGTATGCCCAGAACGCAGCAGCAGGCATGGCGGGACATAAGAAGACGCACGCCAAGAGCGTCAACCCTGACGGCACACCAAATTCAAACTACAAGCCCGGTCTACTGAACAAGAGCTTAATCGCCTTTTCAACTGTTGCCGATGGTATTTCGCATTCCGGTAAGCAGATTCTCACTAGCGGTGGTGCTGCTGCCAGTGCTGCTGTTGGACACAAGTATGGCTCAGAGGCGGGACAAATTACCGGTAATCTTGCCGGGGGTGTCAAGAACGTTGGCCTCGTATATATTGACGTAACCGGCGTCAGCAGAAAGGCTATCATCAAGTCTGTTGCCAAGGGTATGGTCGTCGGCAAGGTCAAGGATAAGAAGGGCAACGAACAAACCGTCATGGTAGGAGGCGGTGATGGAGGTGTGGTGGACAACGACATGAAGTCGCAGTATCAGTACGCGACCACCAACACAGTCGCCCCTCCCAACCAGTCCTCTACTCCTACACCTGGTGGGCAAGTTTCCTTCGGTGGACCACCACCGAGCTACCGTACTGGTGTTGGCGAGTCGCTTGAGGGACAGCCAGCATATTACCCGAACGAGAAGAGGTAGATACCCAATAGCCGGTCTATGTACACAGGTTTCACGAGAAATGAGATTACGATACAGGTTATCAGCATGATATACAGGGCGGCATTCGATTGATACGATTATACGTTCAAGTTGGCTTTCTAATATGCTCGGGTATTATTGTAGCAATTTACATGCTTTTAGGGGAAGTGATAATTTCTACTTATGTCAGTAGCATTCATGACTGCCAAATCAACGGTCGCCCATGTATTTGCCTGTGCATGTCAACTGCTGTCTCGATGTGGACCTCCACCTTTGTATTGGTGATATCAAGTTTTGACTTGCAGTTTTTGGAAAGACGTGCAACCGCCACACGAATGTGAATTGACCACTTTAAGAGCTTCTTTTTGGGATGTACATAGATGCTGAATAAATGTACAGGATGGAGAGGGGGATGTAATGGCCTGTCTGCGAGCGAGGCTGCTGACAGGAAGGTGATTGGAAATGAGGAAGATTCCTTATTTATTTCTATTGTATGTGGAGCGAGCGTTGCTTATAATGATCTCAATAGAGAGTGCATGCATTACTTGCAGTCGATTAATGCTAAGTGTAAACCATGGTGAGGAGGGCACGTGTCGCTCATTAGTCGACGACACATTATTGTTATGCGCAAACCTTAGGCTCAAACTTTAGCACACGTCCTGTTCGAAGTGACTTATCAGATAGGACAACAACAACAACACATCGCAATTTTCTACCTGATCGCAGAAGAGATTATTGATCGTGCTATAGTGAGTGATGACACAAGTCTCCTTGACGTGAACCACGTTGGATTGTATCACGTCATCCCAGTCGAAACAGCGAACTTACGGGAATGGCAGCCCTGCGACAAGATCTATTCGCACCCAGTTCTGGTGTCGTGCATATAGCCACTGCCACATGTGACATTTGCTGGAACACGTATGAGTATTTAAAACAACAATTTCCATTTTTAGTCGATAAAAAACGGTGCACAACCATTGTAGTCACTGCACTAACAGTAGTATAGAAAATACTTAGTGCATAAACGCATTTGATACAGGATAAGCTTTTGCAAATACACTGCCAATTTGCTCTATTCGACGTTTGAACCACCCCTTTTGTTCCACCACATGTGACAAATAGCATTAATGACATTCTCAGCACACTTGGACGTCGAACAGGTTGCTTAGCCACGCATTGACTAAGCTAGGAAGCCAAGGTATCGTGACAAGACAGTAGCACTCGTGACAAGGCATACTCGTGACAACGCTTCTGCCTTTTGCGCAACCGCGCGCTGGCGCTATAGAGGCAGACTCGCCCTGCCAGTCAAACCGCTAGGTAACAGCAGCCTCTGTGCCCTCAAAGCACAAGAGTATAGCATCAATGCTACCACTGTGAACTAGTCTTCTCAGTGCAATTTGAGGCAGGTATAGAAAGGAAGCAAGACGGCCGGTGGATTGAGGAATATCACACTACAACAAACTTCACTACAATCATCAATACAGCTTTCAGCAACTCTTCAGTACCGATTCAACAGCAAGAACAAAACCTTTTACCACCGCAATCAACAATCAACTTCCACTACCATCACCATGCAGTGTAAGCTTCCCTCCCTCCTTCTTCCCCCCAATATTCCCCATCTAACATTATGCAGTCACCACTATCCTCGCCGCGACCCTCTTCGCCATCTCCACCTCCGCAGCAACACTCGTCACGCGGGCCCCCATCGAAGCCCGTGCCGTAGGCTTCAGCCACTCGAAGCGCGCCTTTGATCTCACTGCTGAGATCGCCGCCATGGAGAAGCGAGGTCAGTCTGCTGCTTGTACTATCTGCACGTTCGGATGCGGTACTGGTGGAGATCTTGAGCCGTGCGATTGCTGTGCTGAAGGGGGTGCCTGCATTGATGATGGAAGCTGCAACATCTAAACGGATTTTTACAGGTTGGACTTGGGATTCCTTTTGGGGGAGGGGGGAGTTTGGGGATTCGCATAGTTTACCGTGGTGTGGTTGGCCCTCGTTAGGGGAGCATTAGAGGTTTTGCTGGTCTTTGTCTCTGGGGTTTTCTCTTTCAGGACGAACTGTTCAAGGTCAATATGAGTCAAGTTCTTCCATTGAAGAAAAAGTGAACACTTTTGCCTGTGTGTATTTTTGTGATTTGTCTATGTGGATGAATGAGCGTTTTGGTCATGTGATGCTACACTGTGTCTTGGTACTTGCGTAGACGACTACGTATACCAGCGATTCCCCGCCACTGTAGTATTCTTTCACGCCCAATTTAAATGCTAGATATACCACCCTCACGCCCCGATTGTCGGGGGAATTACTCAGTATGTAAATGCACTTGAAATCGTTTCCATCACCCGCCCCGGGGCTGAGGTAAAAGATATAACTCAAACAATGTGTCAACAATACATGACATGGCTGACAGCAGCCGAAATATCTACAAGGGCTCCTGCATACGACAAATCAATCACATCTACTCGACCTGTCATGAAGCGATATATCATCAAAACAATATCGTATCCATTACTCTCTGCCAATGGCGCACTTACAACAAACTCGAAACACAGCACGAGTAACGGCCGGTAGCAGAAAAAGGCCGGTAGCAGTGGAGACCGTCCATACATATGTAGTACAGAGAGCAAGGCGACGATCAAGGGGGCCAGGGTTAATGCCTGTCTGTACCACCTATTCTAACGGTCAAGAGCGCCCTATTATAGCACTTATGCTTATAGCACCTACCCCCATCACGCTTTAACAGTAGAGTTACACAAAAAGAGGGTCGCTCAAAAGAACAAGCTACTACCACACCTTACTACCCCAACGGGGGCATCCTAGCACCTCGAACGGCGGACACAGATATTGACAAAACCGTTCTTAATAAAACGGTCTCATATAACAACAAAAGTACCGTACATCGTATGCTTGCCAACCCGCGACCAGCACTAGCCCCCCGTCCATCTGCATCGTCCGCCCCCCGCAAGCGATGGGGGAAGAACAAGGGCGAGGAGCAGGCCCGAACCGGCGCCTCTTGCCGTCTCGAGGGTCATACCCGACGCAGCACTTACGTATCAATATGCCCACACGCCCACATATACGCGGGCCCCATAACCATGCCCTACTTACTATGACGTTTCCAAGACAAGCATGTCTGGCTTCTTCCAATGAAGAAAGCACTGAACGGGAGAAGGGAAAAGTGGGGGGGGGCACACACCCAGGTCAATCATTCTCTTTCTCTTTCTCTTTCTCTTTTCTCTCTGTCTCTTTTGCTTATTCGCTCTGACCATCACCGGTCTCTTTCCAGCGGGACCCACTTACCGCCCGAATTGCGAAAATGTCAAGTCTTTTTCTTTTTTGGCCAGCTATGTAACTACGACCAAGTCGTGATATGTCGACTGACAGAAACGGACGACGCAAAGCGGGCCACCCTGGGCCCGGGTCCACGCGGAAACTACCCTATTTCTCTTCTTCCAACAAGTGGGAAAACCAACGACGGACCTTTTTGCAAACGTTGGAATGGAAATTGGGTAAAAAGTGAGCCAAATTTAGGGAAAAGTAGTATGTAAAGAGAACGATTTTTTTCTTTCCTTTTCGTATAGGCAAAATAGCTGTTTTTGAAACCCGCTTCTTATCGTTATCTTCTATCTGATCAAATCCCCCATGTCTCGTGTTCTCTCCTGTCCCTATTAACCCTACGCGACCCACGCGCACACACATCCTAGCCTTTTGCCATTTTTGACTGTAAAGTTGGTTTGTGCGAGGGTATGTACAGTAAGCACGTTACTGTGTAGGGAGGGGGGAGCGGGCACACACACACCCCCCAGTTCCCCCCATCACTTCCCCATATACCCATGTTTAACTCTGAGAAGAAAGGGCGCCTTCTTGTCTGATTGATTGATTGATTGATTTAGTTCGAACAAGTACCCTTGCGCGCGGCAGTCGGGAGCCCCGACATCGCAGCACACTGTTTTAGGTAGCGGGTGTGCTGTGTGGTCTAGCAAGGGGACAGACACCTTGCCGACGAAGACTAATACTTCGTGACGGTGCCTACTTTTTTTTTTTTGCCTTTACGCGAGCACGGTCTTGCATGGGTAGCGGCTTTGCATGGTGGTTCTCTTCGGCCTGCAACGATCTGCGACGGGCGTGCGCTTGCGCACTCTCTTTCTCCCTCCCTGAGCTCCATAGGCAGACAAAGTTATCTTTTTTGACACATCACGTAACCCTTGCTCATGCATAGACTGTAACGCTGGCAGGGTCAAGGGGTGGGGTGGGTGGCGGGGGGGTCATAGCAAAGCTCCGGGTCAGGGATCGCATTAGTTTTGTTGTCTCTGTATTTGCTTTTTCAACCACCTCTTGCACTTCCTGTCGTAGTCTCAGAGTATAATGATGTGTGTGTGGCGCAGTCGGCTATCTGCTTGCTTTTCCCCGTTGGCCGTATATCGTATTAGCCGTACGTACATGGAAAGGAGCGCGCCTTAGGCCTTGCCCGTTTGCAGGTAAAGTTTCCCGATGGCAAGATTGTAACATCAATGTATGCACGTCAACGTTCTAGGAAATATGTGGGTGCGAGGTGTGGGTACTGTCTTGGAGTGGAAGGTAGGGGGTGGAGTGTGGATGGGTCTAGGGGCTTAGTAAATATATTGATGTGTTCTTTCGGCCTTACTTTGTTAATATCGAAAGGGTTGTCTTTTCTTCAACAAGTGTTTCTAGCGCCTGTCGCGAAATGCCACAGAGGGCAACTTGTTAACTTGCACGGGCCACTATCGCTGTGGGTCGCTGCTCGGGGCTAGGTGAGAATAAGTGGGGATATTTCGGTGTCGGTGAAGCATGCCCTTGTTGTCGTGGGATAACGAGCCGAAATCTTAGCTGCAGGGCCTCCAGCTGCGGCTTCATGTGAAAAAGGGCCTTGGAGACAGTCAACGTGCCCAGTTTTAGGTTTGGAGACAACTTAGGGGTCCTAAAGTGCGCCTCATCTTGCATATGCATGAGATGAAATTAACGTCTTATCGCATGTGCTTGTTTGGAGAGGTCCTGGCTTGAATTAAGTTCCTGGGTGGTGCACGTATTGCACATCAATCACCACGTGACTCCTTTTCGAGCCTCCGGCCAATCGCTACACCTGCACAACAGCCTCATTCCGACCCAAGTACGGGTTCATCGTCTAAACCCGTATGCGTGATACGGACGTATCGTACTTGAGATTACTCAGCCTCTGTTCGTCTCGCACTGTTCCTTCCGACGTCCAGCAGGCATCTTCCATGCGGTTTCACCGTATCATGCAAGCCGCATAGTCTGTAGTAGCCCAACGGGTACGGCACGCGATGACCCCGCACCTCATGACGCGTGCCGGATGATGTCGACTGTAGGGATCAAGTGAGTAGGCGAGATTGTAAGGCGACCAACGGTAGTTGCGAACATGTAATCTCGTTGGGAAGAGAGTTACTCCAGACTGGAGCGAACGCATGCGGATGCGGTGGATTGGAGACAAGTGGATCTCGTGGTCGCCTCACTCCACACTCTTGATTGTCCAACAACGGCACGCCGTCATCTTCTGATGAGGTCGCACGACGCAAACAACGAAATTCTGCATGAATGGTGCGGTGTAGTTGGACTTGTCGACGGAAAGATTGTACACATGGCGATATAAATCCCGAGGCTTCTTTCGGGGGTAGAGGTGGACTGATAAAGAAGCTTCTTTGCATGTAGCACTCCTCTCAAAATACAGAATCGCATACTCTCTATATCAGCAACTTGCTCTTCTTCCCCAAAACCATAACACTTGAGACCAACATCCAACCATGGTCCTCGAAGCCGCCCTAAGCCTTATCGTCGTTGGCAGCTTGAAACTCACAGCCCTCGGCCTAGCACTCGCATGGAAAGCACGTTATCAAATCTAGCCCAACCCAATCCAAAAGAACATACAGCAAGAAAAAAAATAGAAAGTCAAACACCCAAAAAAAGTGAACAAGAACAATCACCGACGTTGCAAACCTGCCACGCCAAACCAAAGGCAACAGTTGCGGTTGCGTAACCCACCTCTCTCTCTCTCCGAATTTACCCCGCAGCACGCAACACCTCGACACGGCGACGTGCTTGCCAGCCAGCCAACCCAGCCCAGCTCAGCTCAGCAGAGTAGTGTGATACCCACAAGAAAGCAGCCCCTCCACCAGCTTCCAGAAACAAAAGTCTACAGTAACAAAAGTCATCGATGACAACAACTTCATCCATCTCCGTACCACAACATCGTCTCAGTGCACCACCGCACGCACCTCCAACTTACCCCATCCAACCAACAATGTCCCTCGCACGCTCCCGCTCCCGCTCCCGCTCCCCCCAACCCTTCTCCCAAATCCCCATCCTGCCCCTCAGCGCCGCGCTGTCGCCAGACACGAAACCCCAGTTCCTGGCCGACCTGCGGTCAGCGTTGCTGCACGTGGGATTCTTGTACTTGAGCGAGACGGGCTTGCCGGAAGCACTGGTGCAGCATGTGATTGGCGAGTGTCGGGGTTTCTTTGAGGAACTGCCGGTAGAGGAGAAGGAGAGGATCGAAATGAAGAATGAGAAGAGTTTTTTGGGGTGGTCGAGGGTAAGTTCCTACTATTATATTATTCATTTCCTTTTCGTGTTTCATTTTGAGTATTCAAAGACATCACAATTTCAAAGGAGAAGTATACGACAAGACTCCGCAAAGATATTGTGATCTATTGAAGCTTTAACTAGAGCTCTATATGTGCTATACGCTATGCATGGCCCATAGGTTCGGTGCGTGCGGGAGCGGGTAATAAGCAAAGAAGAGGATGTATGATTATGGTACAGAAAAAAGAAGAAACAAAAAACAGCCGGCCGTTGAACCCGTGATGCGTGGAAAAAAAAGGAGGAAAACAGCAGATTACCATCCAAAATGCTACAAGTACTATCTGCCGAGCAAGATAACAAGGAACAAAAAAGGAAAACAATTAAATCATCTGGGTATATCCGTTTCGAAAGACACGACGACAAACAAATGTGTACTCGCAATCGTCATATCGACAAGTCCCAACTCATCCAACTGCCATTACGCTCCACCTCCTTACTCCCCTTTCTCTTCCGTTTCAAACACATATCTTTTTTTTCCTTTGTGTACTTGTTGTTTTTCATGTTGAAGTTTTTTCCACGACTCGTAAAATAAAAAAGACCGCATGTTGACAAATGCTTATCCTTTGCAGCTCGACAATGAGACGACGGCTTTCAATCCAGATCATAGAGAGCAACTCGACCTCTCAACACCGCATCCCGTTCCGGGACCAGAGGCGCCAATTTACCATAACCTTCTCGCACCAAATCAATGGCCATCGCCACAGCATCTTCCAAACTTTCGGCCCGTGTATGAAGAGTACATACAACGCATGTCCCAAATCTCGACGCTATTCACTTCACTTATCGCTGAAGCAATCAATCTTCCAGCTACAGCGTTTGACAAGTTTTTTGATCGCGACCAGCAGCACAAGCTCAAAATAGTAAAGTATCCCGAAGTTGATGTACCAGACTTGCCACAAGGAGCCAGCGAGATGGATCGCAAGAAGTGGGAGATCAAACGCCAAGGTGTAGGACCCCACAAAGACAGCATGCTGACCAGCTACTTGTTGCAAGCATCCAACCAGCTAGGTCTGCAGGCGCAAAACGCAAAAGGTGAATGGATAGATTGCCCGCCCATACCCGGCACCCTGGTTGTGGCGATAGGGCAGGGTATGGAGGCCTTGACGGACGGCGTTTGCGCCTCAACCACCCATCGCGTTCTCAGTCCTCGCAAGGGAGAGGGGGCGCGGTACTCGGTGCCCTTCTTCCAAGGCGTAAGCTACGACGCACAGTTCGAAGCCATGGACGTCCCCGAAGAGGTTCTCAAGCTGAGAGACGAGGCGAGAAAGCAGCGAAGGGATGATGTTGAATTTACCTTTGTCAAGGGCCGGTGGGGTCATCTAGGGGAAGCGACGCTCATGAACCGGATCAAGAGCCATCCTGATGTGGGAGAGCGGTGGTATCCAGAGGAACTGAGACGGATTCGCGCGCAGCAAGCAGCGGTATCGGCAGACACGCCGTCATCGTAGTTGATTAGAGCAATGCAAAATTGACCATGAAACTCTGCGGCAACGGCTTCTCAGCAACGGCTGTCAACTACCCTCGCTGTTCATGCGGTGTGACACACCAGCACACCACTGCACGCCAGCAACGATGATGCGTAGCGAGATGCAGCGATGCGGTGAGCTGATATCCACTTGGCAAGGTACAGGTCGGGAACGCTTCCCAGTGCAGACATGAACATGGAGAGCACGACCCGCTTGGGCGCCCATGGTGGCGATTGGATGGAAGCATGCCCGAGCCCATGTGTTCGGATCCGCGGGTAGCCACGCATGGACTCCACACCCTGTGCTTGGCAGCAGCGCAGGCTGGGTGTCAAGCCACCAAAATTTCTGCTGGCCTCGGTCCCACGGCGCTTTTGAGAGACCCATGGGCGGGCAGCTGCCGGTCAGTAGTGCCGGAGACATGGCAATGGCAGAGCGCACGACATGCTGATGTTGCGCGTCGTAGCCGAGGATCCATGGGCTGCTGCTCCTTAGTCGGCTCAAGTGTAGTTGTATTTGGCATTCGACGTTTCAGCGTTGCGACTAGTCTGCCCATCCAGGGAAACTCTAGCAATCTTTGTAGCGTATGTGGGGCAACCCTGCTGTCATCTTGTCTTCGTCTCGCGCAAACGCGCATCACACGGGCTGCAGACGGCTGCGGTCATCGGAAGTCGGGAAAGCTCGGGAGAATTGCATTGCCAGGATCGGTCCCAATCAGACGTTCGGAGAAGCTGAAGCGAGAAGCCAAACGAAAAAAAGACGACCCCAACGCTCTCACATCCCGCGACCCCAATGGAGAGGTCGCGGAATGTTCCATTGCTCATTTCCCGTCTTCTGAGAAGCTTCCACGCCATTAGCAGATCCACCTCTTCACCGTCTGGTCGACTCTAGCCTCTCCAGGGTCGTTCGCTAGCTGCACACGCAGTTTGATAGCGTGCCATTGTAGTTTCATTGGTGGCGCGGATGGGCAGTTGAAAGCGGATTTGATCCAATTGTCCAAATGTGGGCCTTGCCGTGTCGCTGTTTCATTGTGTTTTATGCTATCGTGGGGGGACTCCAACACGGATGCGAAATTGTCCGAGGTCAGGCTTGGGAAGTAGCTGCACGGTGCGCAACAATGCCGTGAACCTATAGGTTGCCTTGACCTAGCGCAAAGGCCGCAGGATCGTGGCATGGTCGTCCCTAGCAATTCCCGCAAGATCGTGTTCTGCCGTTAGGCATAAGATCGAGGAGTCGGCCAACGCTACTGCTTTGGGACGCCCTTCGCGGTGCCGTTTTTAGATGCAGCCAAGTACTCTACAGGCGTATCGTTGCTGTGCCGCGTGGTGCCGCGTGTCATGGTGAGTTGTAGCTTGCCGTCAAGTTTGTGAAGAACATGTTGTTTCATGTGACGCGGTTGTTTGAGGCGATGTTTAGAATTCGAGGCTCTATGGATGATTGCGAACCCGACATCTTGGCCAACGGTCTGCAGCCACAAAGGATTTTGTGAACATGCTTGGACGAGCCGGGTCACCCCTCAATGCTCAACCTTCATGTTTGATTGGTATGGCTGGTACATAATGTGCTGGCCTTGCTCATTCATCATCTGAGATTGGCTGTGTTGCGCATGCATCATGGGCATTTCGCCGCCATGGCTGACCTGTGGGGGATAGCCTTGCTGGGGCCCTACAGCATATGAACCATAGGGTGCTGAAGTGTGGTGCTGCTGGTGTTGAGCAGGAGCCTGGCCCTGAACCGATTGGTGGTGCATCGGGACACTCATGTGTCGCTGGTACTCTGAAGTATGCGGAGAAGGGTGTGAGGTGGGCGTACCGTATCCCGACATTGGCATAGGTTGTGACGTGACCATGGAGGCGTTCTCAAGAGGATACGACATGGCCCGGGCGTTGCTCTCCATGACATATGGGCTCGGGTAGGACATGCTCGGCTGCTCAACTGCATGAACAGATGGATCCTGCACTGGCATCGAAACCTGGTGGTGGTGTTGCTGCGGTTGCTGCTGCTGTGGTTGCTGTTGCTGTGGGTGACCAGGATGAGGGCTCCAGCGAACAGCCTCGTGTTGAGGCGCTTGAACTTCGCCCATGGCTGGTGGCGTATCGACATGTGGTGAGGAGACATGTTGAGCATATGTGTGCTGTGGCTGCCAGTGTGCTGGTTGTGAGACGGGTGTCGCAATCTCTGGTACAGAGTGTGCGCTCCTTGCAGTCCCAGTTGACATTCTCCGGGGCTGGCTGAGCATCTGAACGCGGTCGCTGGGCGAGGGTGCCCCTGGTTGGTGTTAGTGAATATGCACTGCTATCACATTGAATTTCAGATATGAAGTTGTCGTTATCGTCTCGCTTGGATAGCAAAAGGAAGCGAAATGTTACAGATGCTGCACGTCGCTAAACGGGGCGGGGCCAACCAAATCATCGGAATCGAGACAGTGGGAAAAGAAATGTGTGATGATGCTGCGAGAACGACGGTGGCTGCATTCGAACGGCTGCGGCCCGAGACACCAAAAAAAGCAACTGAAGCGGCTCGACCACTTTACTGGTGGAACAACTGGACAGTGCTTTTGGGGGGGGAGGACAGAGAGAAAGGGAGAAATAAAGTTCATCACATACCGGCACCTTGTTCTGGAACACCAAGGGTAGAGACTGCATGCGACAAGCGTGCGCGTAGCATGCCGTTTTCTTGCTCGAGCTCCTCGTTTCTTCGGATAAGATCCATCATCTTGGTTGAAGAGTTGTTCTCGAGCTGGGCTGTAAGGTCACGAACTTGGCGCTCGAGAGTGTCAATGTGATCTTTTGTTCTCTGACGAATGGCTCGCTGTGCTTCTCGGTCGTTTGCCCTCTTCCGCTCCAGCTGAGCAGCAGTGAGCGTCGTGACGCTGCGTGTTCCAGCTCTCGATGGACGCTTCTTCGCGCCGGGGGTAAGTTGCCTGGCCTCAGAGCCAGACGAGTGGCCCTCATAGGGCGGAGATCGCTTCTGTTGATCCATGTGAGGTGAGTGGTAGCTGGAGGTACTCATGTGGTCACTCCTGTAGGCGATGGGGTCTCGGTAGTGAAGGATTGAAGTCATCGAGGATCCGCGAGAGGCGGTGAAAGTATATGCGATGTCGAGGTTGCTGTGTCAGCGGAGTCCCAAACAAAACACGGTCCAAGCGTTGTGTGAATATATCAGGTTATGCCGGCTGTGAGTGATGAGCTGTTCCCGGACCTCGAAGAAGAGGGGGAAGCAATAGAGACAAGAGGAGTGTGCTGTGGGGAGTGAGCCGGGTAGTGTATTAAGAGGACGGGAAAATAGAAGCCAGTCAAGAAGAGGATAATTTTTTTTCCTTAGCAAAGAAGACGAGGCGGCGAGGCCGAATGGGCGAGACGGAATTGTAGAGAGACACGACTGAGAGCGATGCAAGACATGGCTGGCATGCGCCTATAACTTGCTATCAGGGCTTGATGAGTAGCGGCGGCCTCTGCGTACCATGCTTCGACCCTAGACTAGCGTTGGCTCGCTGATCCTGGCTCTGGGTGGATAGCCACACAACGTGGGCTCTGGGGAAATCGTTTCACTTTAGCTCGTACATTAGTGACTTCCAGGCTTGAGCGAGGCATAGCGGTGCGCCCAGCTTGTGGCCAGTCGCTTAGGGACAGACAGCCAAAGGGCCTCCATAGTCAATAAAGTCTCAACGGTGGTGGCACCTGGGCGATTGAAACCTCGCCCAACGTGCATGTGCATAGCGACAGCTGGCTGTTCTGGAAAAGCGCTACGAGCTTTGGGCCGGGACATTGCACACCCCCACCAAGGGTGGCATGGCCGAGTTCCTGCGCAACACACGTCCTCGGTCTACGTTGGGTCGGATGCGAGGTGGGCACAGAGGAGCAGCACGACGGGACCCACCAGGACAGGTTCAGATGGGCACGCATAAGACGGAAGAGCGAGGGCTGTGATGTCGCCATGACCGCTTGCCAGTCAGGTAGCTGGTCGTGTTTGCGGACCGTAGCGAGGTTTGGGATGACAGACCAGACACGGACAAATTGTGACGTTTGAAGAGCGCATGGCGTGGGCTCCTGCGGCGGCGACGTGAAGCGATACCAGGATGCAAGGGTGCCACCGCCCGGCCAGGACGGCCAGGAGAAGACGCGCACGTGGAAGCCCTGCATGCAGAAAAATTAGCCCGAGAGCGCCAAGCCGCCTGATACCCTGTCGCTGGCTGCTTCAGAGTCGGAGCGCCGGTCAAAGATCCATGGATGCAGAGTAGAGGGTGTCGAGCGTCTCGCAATTGCGCGCACCCTCGAAGGGGGGCCCGCTGTGGATCTCCCAGGGCAGCATCAGCATCAGGCAAAGCAGACAGGCAGGCTGGTAAGTAGACAGGCCCTGCCCGCCAGAATGACCTGTAGGGGGAGCCTGAACCTTGCCCGCCCTCGTCGTCGCGTCGATCATGCCCGGGGTCAGGGCCTTTCTGCTAGACCGTCTCCTCTTGCTCCGCAGAGGGCACGAAGCGCGCTGGCCCAGGATGCTTCCGAAGTACCTCCACGGGCCATGTCTACCTGCAGTGACATCTCGCATTGGAGCACCTTTGCCGAACTGCTACGGCTGCCACTACTGCTGCTAATCCTGTGTGCTGGCTACCACCTGTTGTTGCTGTAGGATTTGGGAGGGGCGCGTGCGTCTCCCTTCCCCCTCACTCCCACCCCCTCCACTCGCAAACTTTATCGTGGCCTCATCGCCATCCAGCTGTGTTTCATGCCGTGTGCTGGCCATGCATGATGACTGCTAAACAGCTGCTGTCTAAATCGGGTGTGCTGCAGAGTGGGACGATTTCGTGACGGATCCGTCAGTCATTCGCAGGCCTTTCAATGCCGGGGCTCTATGTAGGGAGATGCATGGGCCCCAGTAGAACAAGACGGAGAGGGATACACAGATGCAGAGAGAGGGATGGAGACAGACAGCGCCCGTGATGCGCTCCTCGTCAGGGCCCTTGCACGTCGACATGGTTAAAGTGGCCATGTTCGGAAGACTTGAGGCTGATGCTTGACCGTCCCTCTTTTTTTTTCTCACTCTCACTCTTTTGTTTTTCCCTACTTTTATCCTTCACCGCAACAGGGTTTTTTGTTCAGGTCACGAGTACCAATCTAATGATGATCCGCCCAAGCTTATGCCGTCATTTTGGGGCAGCGCACACAGTGATGTGCAGTGAGGGCACCTCAACGATAGCCAAAGCAGTGCGCTATCCATGGCCTCCCCCCCGTTATTCGATAAAGCAAGAATCCTCCGAGACGCCCCTCACCGCTCTATAGACGACACAGCTGCACAGGGTGAGGCTATGTGGCTAGTAACCAGATGGGGGCGGCTAGCGCTAGTACCTGGACATCTGTCCCAGCCACTCGAGATGAGCTTGGCGCCGATATTGGACGATAGCGATTGTCGGTAAGTTTCTCGAGTGATGGAAAATGATGATGCACGTCGGCTGCGCTAGGCTTAGAAGCCGCCAGCCGCGAGCCGCGAGCAGAGAATTGACCGGCGGGGCACGCGATGAGGCGCGGCGACGGTATGACGGATGTGAGTGCAGCAGCGAGTGGTGCTGGCAAGATGCATTTGTGTGAGTGTGTGGTTTTGTGGATGTTGGATGTGCGTGCAATGCGCGTGTTTGTGTTTGTGTGTGTGTATAGTATGTGCGCATGCGTGGATAGGCCGACGGGCGGGTAGTGTGGAGGGGCGAGAGTGGGGGGGCAAGAAAGGAAAGGGACAGCGCCGCACCAAGCTGCAGCAGCCATCTAATTGAGCCTAGTAAGAGCGTTATTTGACATCAAGAGGACCTTTGCCTTCTATCTGAGACAGGAACGTCTTGTTTTGTCGAGCAAAGCGCTTCATTTGCAATTTGCTTAGCAGCAGCAGCAGCGGCGGCGGCGACGGCGGCGGCGGCGTAGAGGGCATGGAGCGTGCACGTTTCCCTGCAGTCACCGTAGTTAGCCTCATTGCCTATGCTCATGCTCGCCGTTCGATTGCTGTTTTCGCCTCTGTTGCGTTTAGTGCGTCAATACGCCGTGGCGGCAGGAATCATGCAATATGGAATCATTTTTTTTCCTACTTAGAACAGATGCAGGGCCCTTGGTGTGCGCCGCGGAGAAGCCACGCCCACTGCCGTTGACACCGAAGCTGTCGCTGAAACCACCTCCAACTGCTCGAACGTGCATCACGACGGCAGCCACGGCAGGCCAAGGCAGCCCACCAGTCAGTCGTCAAACCTCCAGCCGGGCAATCAATCGAATCAGTCAGCAATCAGTCAGTCCAATGAGTCGGACACGCCTACTTTGTACTTGGAGGAGCCCCGTGGTGGCAGAGGCTGTCGTCTGTCTGTATATGCATACTAGAGGTAAGTATGTATGTACGAGTAGGGTAATATTACATACAGACACATCCGTGCAGGCTCCCGTGGCCCGGCGCGGCAGATCGATGGGAGTAGTTTGGTTCGATTACTACCCATCATCTCACCCACACTCATCCGTCTGGTCGCCTCCGGTCGCCTCTAGCTGCTATGACTGGGCCAGGAACCCACGACTATACCGTCGGGACGTGTGATGGCTGCACATCACGGCGGCGCCTTTAGGCAGGAAGACGAGCGGGCTGTGGATGGTGCTAGGTCCAAGTCTCGTCTTACATACTACATTAACATTCGATACGCAACCAAGTACGTAAGTAGGTAAAATACATAGCTGTGTAGTATTACTTAGATGGCAGGGTCAAGTCCAGCCATCCATGTCAGATGCGACGTACGACACACTGTCCCGTCGGCGATTGCGCAACCAAACTTGCATTGCCTGGGCGGACCAGCGCGCTCAGCTTGGTTGCAGAATGGGAATGTAAACATGGTCTGTTGATCCAAAAGTGCAATACACGCCGCCGAACACCCCAAAAGGGCCATCTTGTCCCCCCTCGCACCGCCCCAAGTCTCGCTACCAAACTCTGGACGCCTGGTTCCGCCTCGACGCCGGAGTTGAGCCGATTTCCAGCCATAAGCCAGGTGCAGAGGCCCTCTACGTACTACGCGAGAACGACGGCTGCTAGACACGAACTCAATCCACGGGCTATGGCGGCCTTGCAGTGTCTAGTGGCCCTGACTTGGGGGTCGCCCACGAGGCTCTCCCTTTCTGAAACAGGCTTGTAGAATTTAGACTTCTGCGGGGCCCGCATCCTGGCATCCTGGCTTCCTGGCGTGCCCGACGACGGAATGGTGGTGTGTCCCACCTGGCCTCTCCCACGGCTGCACCGCCGCTGCTGCTGGCTGGCTGGCTGGCTCTTTCCCATCCACTGACTGCCCACCGCCCGCTGCCCCTCTCCCCCTCGCTAATGCCGTCCCTCCGCTCCTTCCCTTACCGATCACGCTTACCGACACCTCGCGCGCCAAGGCACGAAGCTTGCGCCATTAGCTCTCTCCGAACCTTCTAGCCTGTAAGCTAGAAGGTTACTCTACAATGGCGCAACCATGGTTCCTCTGCAGCGCAAGAGTCCGCCGTCCGTCTGGCAATTAGACTTCTCTTTCGCCTCCAAAGCCCACCGCCCACCGCTCATTCCCCTCCCGCAGCTTTCCACGCTGACAGCCCTGCCCACACACGAGACATCCACCTGGCCAGCTCTGCCCCCAGCTGCACCCATGTCTCGTCAGCACTCTGCACTTGAATCAACAATAAACATCATGCATCACCGACGTAATTGCGGGGTATATTGTACTCACACACTGATTCTGTCCCTGGTGGCGTCTCAAACCCTGCATCAAGGGGTGTGAGAGGGCAGGGGCATACCTAGGCATGCACGTCTGGGTGTAGTGTAGTACACATTCGCTTGCCTTCTACCCTTTCAGCTGACCTGCATCTGTCCTTTCCAATCCTGGCGCAGTATCGCTTGGGCTGCGGTCAACCAGGTGTTTGCTCAACGTCGGATTCAACATTGCGACTATGCCGCGCCAGAATTAACGGGAGAACTACTACTAACACTACCCTAACATGGCGCCATACTCCGGGCCTAAATGACGTCGAGAGGAACATATTGTATCCACACGGGGCTCCATAGAGCTTCACGGAGTAAAAAAATTCAGCCCGCCTTTCAGCTTGCCGCACGTGGTATGAATGTGGATAAGGCAAAAAGCCACTGGGAAGCCAGTCCATATCTGCCATGGCAGAAAGAGAAAAAAACAAAAAAAACAACACCTCTAACGCTAGAAACGTGCTAGAAGCGCCTAATGCATTTCAGCTTCTAGTATATGATTCGATGGCGTTTCTAGCCGACCACACTGAAGCACGCCACTGCCGCCGCCGCTTACTACTCCTTTTTGATGTACTTGTCAAAGATTTTCGAGATCTCGCGCGCACTCTTCTTAGGGTATCGCTTCTGTCCGCCCTTGTAGTCGACATAGGTCACGCCGAAACGCGTCGTATAGCCCTCGGCCCACTCGAAATTGCTACAAAAAACTCATGTCAGCATACATACTTGTAATCTTATTGCTTTCGACTCGCCGAACACCAGCTTTGGTTCAGTTTGAAGCTAGAAGAAAAGGTTCGGTCTGCCAGAGCTTCTCCGGCCATCCGCTTACAGCCCATTAACCCCCGTCGAAAAGCGGGTCGTCCAGGTGTAGGGATAGTATACGCGCAGCAAAAAAGAAACAAGAAGGAAGGGGGGTAATGAATAAGTGGATCAACGTACTCCATCAGACTCCATGCAGAGTAACCCCTGACGTCTACCCCATCCAAGGTATGGGCATCGGCCAACGCGCCAATGTAACCCCTAAAGTATTCACACCGAAACTCATCGTCGAGCAGCTGCTCCAGAGGCAGATCATTCTCGCCCTTGAGACTGGTGCCGTTTTCTGTCACATAGAATGTTGGGCCTCCGTACCGGTCACTAAGCCACTTGATCAGTTTCCTGAAGCCCAACGGCATCGGCCGTAGCCATACGGATTGCGTCTCTGGGCCAATCCATTCGCCTTTCTTATTCTGATGCAGAATATCAAGGTTTCCGACGTGGTCATCCAGCTCCGGCTCAGTGTCCCGGTGCCTAATATAATGGGCACAGTAATGATTCATGCCATAGAAATCGTTGCTGCCTTTGACCAGGGCCGCTTCCTCCGGCGTGAATTCTGGCAACCGATCGCCCAATTGCTTACGCATCGAGTCTGGGTACTTGCCAAAGTAGACTGGGTCTCCAAACCAGCAAATGGCAAATTCAATCTTCCGGTCACACGCTTCGCGGTCCTTTGGATCTTCGGGATCCCACGGCTCCGTCCAATCCCCTATACGGACATGTATCAGCATACCAATATATTCATGCGGCCTCTCTCAAGGCCCATTCTGACATGCTTTCCCCACCACCGCGTACATGCATGCACAGACTACGTGCGTGCACGCGAGTAGAGTTTCTGTTTCTGTCTACACGGAATCTGGACGCGAGGTGATCGCTTACCATTCAGAGTAATCCCAATCTGGCCTCCATCCTGTGCCTTAAAGTCGTCACGGTAGGCCTTGACTGCCGCACCATGAGCAATGAGGAGGGAGTGTCCGACGATCCATGGCTCCCTCGCGCTGTCTCCTTCAGCGCTCTTGGTTCGATCGCTGCATCGACCGGGAGCGAACAGCCCAGTGCCATAGCCAAGTACCGAGCTGCACCATGGCTCGTTGAAGGTGATCCAATATTTTACTTTTGACCCAAATGCCTTGAAACATACCCTGGCATAGTTCTCATAGTCCTTTACGAATTCGTCCTTGTTTAGCATGCCCCCATATCGCTTGTGTAGCTCATCGGGCAAATCCCAATGAAACAGGGTTATCATGGGCTCAATGCCGGCAGCACGGAGCCCATCGACCAGATTGATGTAGTATTGCAGACCCTTTTCGTTTACCGGGTCATTGCGTCCACCAAGCGGAATGATGCGGGACCATGAGAGAGAAAAGCGGTAAGACTTTGCGCCAAGTTCCTTCAACAGTGCAATGTCCTCGTCAGCACGGTGGTAGGAATCACAGGCCACATCGCCCGAGTCTCCTCCAGCAATCTTGCCCGGGATGCGGCAAAATGAGTCCCAGATGGAATCGGCACGACCGTCTTCATGCGGTGCGCCTTCGATTTGGTAACTGCGGATTCCAAAACTCAGCATGTGACAATCAAGTGGCCCTTCCTTGTTGGCGGGGTACTTTTGAGTGGAGAAAGGCCTGGCTAAACGAACCTCGCTGTTGCAAACCCCCAAAGGAAATCCTTTGGCAAGTATGATTGCGACATGATGAGCTGCGGTATGTCTAATCTCTTCAAGTGTGTTCTATGCTGAATGGTCTAAGGGGAGAGAAGGAAGAAAGAGATGACAAAGTTCTCAAGCTTGTAGCAGCGGGACGGCTATTATTTCTTCATATACGTGGGACCGGACTGCAGCGTTGGCTGCGGAGGACGTCCCGCGGTAACCGTCATTCACCCAACGACAAGACCTTAACAAGAGGCGCAGTAGGACAGATGAGGATCTTGGTATGGTCTTGTTCCACTCTAGTAGGCTATATTCAATTTCTCCGTCTTCTCAATGGCTCATTCAGTCCAGAGACCCCGCTTGGCCGGCTCGCCGACGGGAGGTTGTAGCTTCATTCCACATGACGAAGCTGTACCTTTGCGTCCATTCTGCCCGTCAGGATTCACAGTGGCTAGGGCGGTCAGTGGGATTGCGGGCCGGACATTCAGCCTGCCTATTATTCTACCACAAGTGGCGCAGCGACGTGACTTGGGAGTAAGTGATGTTTGAGAATGTGGCATGGCGGGGTACTGGGCAGCTCTAGGCGGATCTCTTTCCCTCGCTCTCTCCTCGTATCACCCGCCCTCTACCCCAGGATATAACACCGATGAGTGTGTTCCGCCTCTGCTCATTCGCGAACACCGGAGTTGATGACGTTGCGTGATGGAGAACGTCGGAAACGATGCTCTACACGTGGTAACCGATACGAGGATATGCCTGCAAGGACCGCGGAAGATATGGCTATACCGTTTTGAGCAGAACTTCCGCAGGTACAGTATCTCGCGCTCACGGCTTGAGTAACAATTCAATGTCGGAATCTCACTCGTGTTACGTGCTACGACAGCGCAGCGAAGCGTATATAATGGGCGATTGCTGGGGAAAGAAAACGAGGCAGTATCGCAGTGTTGGTTAAATTGCATAGAACTACCAAACGGCTCGCGATGATGCTATCTGCGTTGCGAACCATCCGATCTCCGACGACACGCGCTGCAACACAGGTGCACACAGTTGCGACGCAACCCCAGAGGCGCGCGGGCGATATCTCGGATGCCTTTGCCTCGCTTTCAGGACACGACTTCAAGCCATTGACACCTGAATATGCCGATCTCAAGGCCCGTCTGATTCGGGGTCACGAAAGTGAAGTTCGGGATTCATGGGACCGCCTTCTTCGCAACCTGCGCGACGAGATTCCGTGCATTGTTGAGCAAGGCAGCAAAGTCATTCCGGATATCGATTTCAAGGATATCGACAATGCGCCTGAAGCCTTCAGTAGTCAGCTGCGAGAGAGAGGTGTCGCTGTTGTCCGGGGCGTATTGTCGGAACAAGAAGCCCTGCAGTGGAAGGAGGATCTCAGAGAATATATTCGGCAGAATCCCCAGACAAAGGGTGGGTGCTTGAAACATTCTATGCTCTTATTATGACTGACAATTGACCAGCTTTTCCTGCCGACAACCCTCAAGTATTTGAGCTCTACTGGTCGCGCCCTCAGCTCCTTGCACGCGGAAACCCTAATCTCCTCAAGGCGCACCGCTTCCTCATGTCATACTGGCACAGCACCAACCCGCATATTCCACTGTCTACAAAGCACCCGATAAGCTATGCTGACCGTCTGCGTTTACGTCAACCCGGGGACGCTAGATTCTCAATCGGACCCCACGTTGACGGCGGCAGCGTCGAGCGCTGGGACGAACAAGGATACGGACTTGGAAAAGTGTACGACTCGATTTGGAAGGGTAAATGGGAAGAGTTTGATCCCTGGGAGGCCAGCTGCCGTTTGCCCATTGTTGCAGATCTCCATCAGGGTGTCGGAGCATGTAACGCTTTCCGCATGTTCCAAGGCTGGCTCTCGCTCTCTACAACCCGCCCACGTGAAGGCACACTTCTCGTAAACCCGCTCTTCGCCAAAGCAACAGCATACTATATGCTCCGCCCCTTCTTCTCCCCCAAACGCGGCGTCGAACTAGGCGCGCAAACCGCATCCGAAGCAACCACCAACACATCTGCTTTCCTATCCCCAGACAACTGGGAAATGGACTCACCGCAAACATCCTGGATCCATGGCGCAACACCCGGCCACGGCCAGGAACTCTCACACCTACTCCACCCGCATCTGCAGCTGCAAAAAACAATGATTCACGTCCCGACTGTCCGGCCGGGTGACTACGTCGCCTGGCACTGCGATACCATCCACAGCGTCGACAAGAAGCATCAAGGCACTTCTGATTCTAGCGTCTTATATATCCCCGCTTGTCCTATGACAGAAGATAATGCAAATCATCTTGTTCGCCAGCGCAACAACTTCGTCAACGGAACGCCGAGCCCGGATTTCGGTAGTGGCATTGGTGAGAGCGGACATGTAGGTCGCGTTCTGCCCGACGAGATGCAGCAACTTGTTGGGGACGAGGGGTGTCGTGCTATGGGGCTGCTGGAGTGGGACAGCGAGGAACCTGGGTTGGGGCCTGGGGAGAAGGTAATACTTGATCGTGCGAATAAGATTTTGGGGTTTTATGATTGAGATGCGTAGGTAGGAGTGATGAGCTGGTCTGATTCCTTTTGTATAGTTCCAATAACGTCATCATGGCGGATTTAGTTTTAGTCTAAGTAAGGTATATATCTATTATATTCTTCTCCTTTGTATTACCTTACTTTCTTAGAGGAGGAAGTAGAGTTGGGGTGAGTATGTGCAAGTTCCTACGTAGATGCTCAGTTTGTGGCACCAATACACACCGATTGTTTTTTATTTATTCTAGTTTCTAAATCCAAACATCGCACATTCCTCTTATCCACGTTTGCCTCATCGCCATCTTGATATACAAGTGACACACGCCCATATCCCTCGCGTGCCCAAATCTACCTACCTTTCCATAATCCCAGATTCATCTTACATTGTTGTATATTACTCATTTCCAGCCTAGCGAGATGGAAAGAAGGGAGAAAGAAAGGTAAGACATTTGCCCCGCAACGTAACGAGGTAGAGAGAAAGGACGCAGGGTTGCAGTTTATACTTATGGATGGATAGAATTAATGGGGGTGTATGTGAAGAGGGTAAGATGGGATGTTGCGGATGGGAGTGGGACGTGTTTTGTTGGTTTTGGGATGGGATGGGATGGACACGAGATGTGGGAGAGTACGAGGTAGGGCAAATGTCGAAACAGAATAGCCAGTAAAGAGGAACAGTGGGGTTGTTGTGCCCCTCCCCCCTACCGCTCTGGAGTTGGGATGTTTATGGGATGAGGAGGCGTGTGAGAGTGGAGATAGTATGCGTTAAAGTAGATGATTGGGAAGACAAGTATATCAAGCATGCCTTGATCAAGAAGCACATAGATACATCGTCATATGTCGATGTCATCAATTTAGCACCTTGTATTACCTCACCTTATCCCCGATCCCCCCTTCTCAACTTCAACATCACACATACGGGGGCATACACCTTCAACTATCACGTGCAAGGAAAATAAAAGAATGAGATTTTTTACCAGGCATCAAGTCATTTCCACGCACAGCAACCTCTTTGACACTCTCTTCCACGATCTCTTCCACGCTCTCTTCTCGCTCTTCACCCACGCATATACCCCCCTTTCCCCCCGTCCTATCAACCAAAAACGTAAACGCCTGCAATAACCCCCAAACAGCACAACGAACTCGATAACCAAAGAAAAGTTGTCAAAAATTGCAAACGATGGAAAGAAATTGGTATACCAACACCCCACATCTTCCACCCAACCTCCTCTAGCTCGTCTTCATCTTCGTCTTCTTCTGCTAACTGCCACTTTGTTTGAACCCGAAAACATCATCAAAGCCCCATCTTTCCTCTCTTTCCCCCCTCTGTTGTGCAAAAAAAAGGTCAAGTGAATGAAGTCAGCGGTGCCGAGGTAAATGAGAGATAAGAAGGGGAGGGAAAAGGGAGGGTAGGGAGTGGGGAATTGCGAAGGGGGAAAGGGGAAAAGGGTAGAAGGAGGGGAAGAGAGTAAGAGAAAAAGTTAAAGGGAGTGAAGAGAGCGAGAAGATCATTTTTTTTTAAAAAAAGGAGATTTTCTGGTTGAATGAACCGAGTAGATGATGGCGGTAACTGATGTAGTAATATCGGTAGCGATAACGTGTGCGAGTGTAGGAGTAAGGAGAATCGGGAATCCAAAATCCAAAAAAAAATCCTGAAATTTTGCAATTGAGAGCAAAAAACGAAAAAATAGGATAGTAAGGAAAAACGTAGCGTCCACTCGGGTTCAAATAAGGGGGGGGGAGGTTGAAAACAACACATACACACACATAATAAAAACAACAACCAAAGAAAATGGAAAACGCCCACTTAGATCCCTTGCATCCCCCAACCCACCCGGCACCCACATACCAACAACACCACCCCCCCTAAAAGAGGGTGAAACAAAACAAAACAAAGAGGCCAACCGAAGTTTCCAAAAAACCCCAAGCTTGCTCCGTTATGCTCCGGATAAGAGATAAAAAGCGATCGAGACGGTCGATAACGACACGGGTATATGGAAACGATTTTTGGGTTTCAAATGCCACCAACCACACAGCCTGCCAACCACCGCCACTGCCACCACCGCTGCAACCATGATGATTGGACTTCAAACAAACGGCTTTCGGCTTGCACTATACTTCTGTTGCACCGGCGAAGTCAAAGTCGCCAAAGTTTCCGAGACCGTCGTTGTCACCAGTGTGCAAAAATGAATCAAAGTCAAACGTCTCGAGCGCGCCGCCGTCGTCGGGGAAGTTGAGGCCAAGGTCAAAACTGTTAGGCTATTTGGGGTGTTAGCAAATGTACTATGAACAACATGAAAACAGTAAACGCACATCAGGATCAATGCTGCCAAATGGTTGACCACCTCCATTGTCCATGGGTTGATCGGCGGGCGCTGGTGGTTGCACAGGCTGCTGTGGCGGACCATTTTGTCCCTGGTTGAAAGACTGCTTGTGGACTGGCGTAATCGGGGCCACAGGAGTGGAAGACGTCGGAGTAGGAGGCTCTTCGCCGTTTGTTGCTGCTGGTGTCGCACCTGTATTCGCCCCTTTCTTGTTTGCGGGCTTCTACAATCAACATCAATGTTGCTCAAGGGTGGAATGGAAACTAGAAACTTTACCTTATTGTCCTTAGTAGGCTTCTTCTTCGGATTGGCCTTGTTGGTTTGAGACGGAGTCGGTGGGTTCGGGTTAGGCTGTGATGGAGAGGGCTCGGGTCGCGGTTGTTCGTTTGTAGGTGCTGGTGGTGGTGGCATTTGTTGGCGCTGCTGTGGGTTCTGGCCCATGGGTCCTCCCATTTGCTGACCACCGGGCATCATGCCAGGCTGAGGTCCACCACGCCAGCCATTCTGTTGCATCTGCCCGTTACGCATGGCCTCCATTTGTGCGGGTGTTATCTGTTGACCACCAAAGTTGGGTGGGTGCGGATGTGAGCTCGGGGGCCGCATGCCCATTGGGCCGTTCTGAGGCATTCCCTGAGAATAGAACTGCGGGGGCATTCCTGGGGGCGCCAGGCTAGGGTCAAAGTTCATATTCGGTGCAGGAGATGCGCGCTGCTGTCCTATGATGCCTTCTGGCATGGGGGAGCCGGGGAGATTCTGCTGACCCAACTTGGGCGTACCCCGCTTCATCTGGTCGGCGGGATTGGGTGAAGGACCGCCAGCTCTGCTACCTTGTGGTGACATGGCTGCCCCAAAACCTGGGGCGCCCATGACACCTTGCTGTGGGTGACCGGACTGGTTGTCCTGTTCCTGCCGTGCCATGAGTAATCGCTTCTTGTTCTGTTGTTCGAGAAGCATGAGCTGCATCTGGTAATCCTGCAGGGCATGGTTGCCTTGCTGAGGTGCACCTGGAGGATTGGTGGGCATATTGCTGGGTCGTGGCCCGTTGCCAGTAAAGAGGTTTTCTTGACCTTCAAGGCCGGGCTGGGCCATTGGAGAGCCTTGGACGCCAGAGTTCATACCCTGGGGGGACGACGTGTTACTCATTGCCACTCTGTGTTGATGGGCCAGGCTTTGGGCATATACCTCGATGTTCTTCTGCTGCGCACCTGGGCCTTGCGGCATGAACTCGTTGAACTGGTTGTTGGGCATGTTACCAGCGTTCATACCACCTGTATGACATTGAACGTTAGTTAACATACTGGGTCAGGGTCTTGACAAATGGACGTACCACCATCGACACGCGGACGCTTATTTGGAGACGGGGCATTCTCATTGGATCCGGGCGAGTTTGGACGCTGGCCGTTCATATCCATGCTTGAGCCGTCTCGCTGCATCTGCGCCGCCATCATGCCGGGGCCCTTCATCTGCTGCATGCCCGCCATGGGGTTGCCGGTGCTGCTGCGCGGTTAGTGGATGGTGTTGAATAGCACGACAGTGGGTGTGAAGGAAAACATACGGTCTGTTGTTGTTCATGGCTGCCGCCCGTTTAAGGTCGGTCTGGTTACCGTTGGTCATTGCGCCGTTTCTCATCATCTGGTATTGCGCGTTCATAGGGTTGTTCATCATCATGCGCTGGTTTCGCTGCTCATTCTGCAACTGGCCGAGGTTCTGAGAGGTCCGTTAGTGGCCTGCTATGCGTGTAAATAAGCTGGGACAAGATTGTGACCTACCCGGTTGTGGCCGACGTATTGAATCGCGTTCTTAGAGGCATTGCTGCGCGGCTTGGTGGCCGTGTAAATGTCCCAGAATTGGACCCACCAGTCGAGCAGGAAGGAATTGTCCGCGACCTGGTTGGGGGGCAGCGAGGGAAGAGGCAGGTCGTCTATCTGCTCAATCGCGTCGGCGCCATTCATCTTGCTGTTGGGGCTGGCCTTTTCCGTGGCCATCTTCATGTCGCATTCAAGCATGGCGCGCGCCAGGTTGAGGTGTTTGTTTCGCAGAAAGTAGTCGTAGATGTACGTGTTGAGCTTCTCGGTGGGGTCGGTGCCCTTGCCGCCAGGTTGCGCCATGTTGCGCATCATGGGGGTGCCATCGACGGCGCCGTTGTTCGCATTCATGGCCGCCATCTGCGCCATTTGCTGTTGGTTCTGCATCGCGACGATGCGTGGGGGCGGGTGCGGCAGGCGCGGAAGACGGGTGGGGAGTTAGCGATGGATGCGCGGTGCTAGCAATAGACGCGATATGTGTCGTGCACCTCGGTGCTGGATGGACGGACTACAACAGCATGGGATGTCGTCGCCACGGGAGATCGGAGCCGGAGCCGGAGCGGCGTGCCAGGGACCTGCTCAGCCTGCGAGGGACGGCGGTGAGGCTGTAGGCGCGCAAGTCGTGGGCGGGCGGGATGGAGGGCAGCCGACAAAGGGTAGCGACGGTGGTGTCGCGATGGAAAAGGCGGCGGCTGATGCACGGTATGGGACTGGGGGTTAGCGTGAAGGAAGGACTTTGAGAGGGGATGTCAGCGGCGCGCTCTGCACGGAGGCTGCCAAGAGATGGGATCACGACAACAACGTCAACGACAACCGAAGATCCGCCTACGTGATGGAGCGCGTCGGGCGACAAAAAGGCTCGGAGGAACAGTGGACAGGTCGTGGGAAGTTTGTGACGCTCCGGGAATCGAGGGGAAGGGCGGCGGTCGCTCGCTGAGCTGCGCCAAGTCACGTCCACGTGACTGAGTATTATTAGACTTTGGCCTCGCACCAGCCTCCCCTTTGCGCACCCGCGCGCCCTCAGCAAAAACTGCACTTGGCTGCTTGCTTTTGGCCCTGCATTGGCTGCCCCCCGACACGCCTCACGCCATTGCTGGCTGCTGTGTTGTCGTTGTTGTTGTCGTCGTCGTGGTCGTCGCAGTCGCAGTCGTCAAGACAAGGCCCCGTTACACACCACGCCCCGACGGGCTGCGAGGGTGCGTGGTGGGGCATGTGCATGTAACGCGACCTGGACACTCCCACGGCGCCAGCTGCTTGAGCGGGAGACACAGCACAGTGTATACCTTGTTGGCCTCGCGCACTCAGTCGCCCTGGCCCAGGCATCAATCACTCAATCAATCAATCCTCAACCATGGGCAGATGCGCACTCGTCAATACACACATTCACGTACGTGCAGAGCAAAAAGAGGACCCCTTTCCCCAATCTATCGTGTTGCGGGTGCGAGTGCGAGTGCAATTGCGCCATTGTCCATTGTGCAATTGTGCCCTCATGCGCCTCGCTGACCGCCTACAACCGTGCAATTCTATCGGTGGCAATGGATTGGATCCCACGCCAAATGCAGCCTGCCTGTCTGGCATAGACTTTAAGACATCCATGGTGGCGGTGTGCAATTCTCCAGCAAACGGGGCCTTGTGCACATCGCTGCCTCGTTGGTCAAGTGACTTCACTTAGAGTCGTCCACACTGTACATGCCCGTTTAGCAACCGCTGACCTTCATGCTCAAGACGTCAATTGGAACATGTGTCCTCCCTCTCGCTCTCTCACTTTTGCTCCTTGTCTTCTACTCATCATCCGGTGGCATCTCGTCATCAATGTAGCGGACCAATGATATCCTCATCTCCGTGGTGTCATTGCCTCGTAGGACGTCACTGACAAAGTGCGCCTCGACTTGCATGTGTACCTAGTTCAGAAATGAGTACTTCGTTTGCCTGCAACGTCGTGGCAGAGTATAGTCCCAGGAAGACGTACCATCTCCAATGCACCCCGCAGTACACCCACTAATATGTTTGAGAACCACAGCTCATCCTGCGCGCGCCCATCATCTGGTAACTCGACGAAATCGGCAAGTGGGTTTTCTTCGAAAATGAGGGAGAATTGCTTGTTGTCACTCGACCAGTTCGTAATGGTCGGGGTAATGTTGAGGAAGATTTTGAAGCCGACCTATACTGCATATCAGCTGCTGAACAATCAATCCATTTACGACTTGACATGGGCTACCTTGGAGATCATCTCAGCCACCTCTCGAAAGTTGGTGCAAGCAGGCGCACTCGACTTTGCGAGGAAGTCTTCAATCAACCGTATTCCGATATTATACCCCATGCGCTCCAGTTGCTTGTTGACGTCTGGGTAATTGTATTCGTAGTCTTTGCATAGTTGTGCAACGATGGTTCCGTACGTGAGTGTGACTAGCTCGGCACTGACTTTATCGACTCGTGTTCTTACACAGTCAGAGCCAGCAAACGCAAAAGGTTCATACACAAGGCTTACTTCCATACTCTGACATGTATTAGCGCATCGTGAAGCAGGTGCCAGGCTTGTGGAGCTCACTCCTCGCCCATGCGGGCCGCTTTGGTTGACGAAGACATAGTTCACTCAGGCGATTTTTGGCGCAATATACACGAAGGGCGAGGAGAGGAATTCTATAGACGCGGGGTAAGGCGGTATGTGAGGTTGCTATGATTGAGTCGTGTCGTCGGCGTCAAGGGGCACGCGGAGCAGCGTACCTAGCTCGGGCTGTGGAGCGTATATCTCTTGGCGTCGATCTACCCATGAGGAAAGTTCACGAGCTACTACCAGACCGCGAATTTGGACGCGACGAAACCGAAAACTCCACCACAAAACCCATATCACCACACATACTCCGCCATGTCTAGAGAGAAGCGACCCGCAAATGAGGCTTTTGGCACAAGCCAGTTGGTTAAGCGCACCAAGTCAGATGCCAACCTTGGAGGAAGCTCTGCAGTAGCTGTAGTCAACGGCTCGAGCGCAAATGGCGCCCTCATACAAGCGGTATGTCACCACCGAGGATGTTTCTACACGAGTACCAAGGCTGAAGGTAGCGATGCGCTGACAGGTCCTGTAGGGGTCGCGCGCCAGCGCACTGCAGTCGCCAGTCATGGAATTAACAGGCCACTCAGGCGAGGTCTTTGCAGCACGATTCGATCCGACCGGACAATGCATTGCTTCTGGCTCTATGGATCGCTCTATATGTGAGTTTGGCCCCAGATTGGCTGAGAAATTCGTATTGACAGTAATCAGTGCTTTGGCGCAGCTCCGACACTTGCGAAAACTATGGCATCCTCACTGGTCACAAGCAGGCAGTACTCGACTTGCACTGGTCACGCGATTCTAAAGTTCTCTTCTCCGCGTCGGCAGACATGCACCTAGCAAGTTGGGATGTTGAAACTGGAGAGAGAATACGAAGGCATCCAGGTCATGAAGAGGTTATCAATTGTATGGACGTGAGCAAGCGCGGTGAAGAGGTACTTGTGAGCGGTTCCGACGACGGCTATATTGGGGTAAGAGTTGCACACAACATTTGGCTGCTATAAGACTAGTCTAACAGTGGCAACAGATTTGGGACACTAGAACAAAAGATGCCGTAACCTTTATCCAGACGGACTTTCCCATAACAGCAATATGTCTAGCAGAGGCTGGAAACGAGCTATTCACAGGTGGCATTGACAACGACATTAAAGTCTGGGATCTGCGGAAACAGGCAGTGACATACACACTGATTGGGCACACCGATACAGTCACTTCGCTCCAAATGTCACCAGACAACCAAACACTATTATCCAACGCACACGATTCGACTGTCAGGACGTGGGATGTAAGACCCTTTGCTCCCGCTGATCGACGCATACAAACGTATGATGGAGCCCCTACCGGCCAAGAGCGCAACCTCTTGAAGGCGAGCTGGGACTTCAAGGGCGAAAAGATTGCAGCTGGTAGCGGGGATCAGAGCGTGGCCGTTTGGGAGACGCGAACAGGGAAACTCTTGCACAAACTGCCAGGCCACCGAGGCGCCGTCAATGACGTGCGTTTCCACCCTCTTGGCGAACCCATTTGTAAGTTCAATCAAATTTCATATAAGCCTCAATACCTCGGCTGCGGCTGCCAACGATGTCTGGATACCCTGCCAGAAGGTGGAATCAGACGGAGGGCGGTCCGCACACCCTCTCTGTCACTCTGTTTGTCTCCTGCGAAGCATCAAGCTGACTTGGCAATACTTAGTGGTCTCCGCCTCCTCAGACCGCAAGGTCATGGTAGGCGAGCTCGGCAAGTGAAGGGGTGAAGCTTCGGTATCTTGGCTACACAGTTCTGACTCGAAGAGATGGGCACGAGAAGCGTGGAGAAAGGCCCCAGTAGCTTCCGGCCCAGGTAGACGTCACGCGGACGTTTGTGGGATAGGCTGGATACGCCGGTGAGACAGTTGACAGGGTTTGAGAGTCGCATGTACGCACAATGGTCGACGATGCAGCGAAACCGACGAGTATGGTCATTGAGAGGATGCGTCGAAGAGAGAGAGAGAGAGTTGGCGTAGCAGCGCAACCAGCCGTCGACAGCAGTCTAGCCAACAATCAACCCGACGAAATTTGCTATAGCGCGCCTTCATGCCTTTCTTATATTGTGCTAAGCGCACGACAATCTGCTGCCGCCTTACAGTGTGCAGCCGCGTTGCTAAAAGCAGGGCCTGGTGGTTGCGTAGACCTGATTGGGATGGGTGTTTCAGGCTCTTTTTCCGACAGCCAATCAAAGTCGACCTTCCCCAGGTCTTTCCCTGAGCTGCGCTACTGCTGTCATCCACCACACGCCTGGGTGGCTCCAAAGCAGAATGCCCATGTCTACGAACGCGGTCTGTGCTACACGCAGGATCACTGCTCCAGCCCAGCCGCGTTTCATCGTTGCTCTCATCGCAGTCTGACACACGACTCGTCGCGAATACGCATAGCGCTCAATGCTTTCTCGACCGTGGCCGTCGTTGCTGTCCTTACCCATGTCCTAGTGCGACAGCAACTCTTCCTCCTCAACTATGATGGCTCTATCGTCCTTTTCATTCAGTCGTTGGTAGTTGGCGGCGGTGCTGCGCTCTGCCTGTTTCGCTTCTTTCTGTTCTTTTGCATTTGCTTGGCTCAGCTGGCTCTGGATAGCCTGCTTGCGATTTCACCCTTTATCCAATACGATAATATTCTTCCATCGGGGGTTCCTGGGCTTGTTTTGATCTTGGTAGGCGTGGAAAGGTATAGCCAACAGTTCGCGCGCCGGACATTACAAGACGACTCCAAGCAACACAGTCATCCACTCATCTGGATACTACTCCACACTTTCCATCCTGTTACACCCAGACCACGAGGCCCACATGCTGGCCTAGCCATACTGTTCGCTCGTTCATCCGTTGAGACATCTTGGGGAGGGACCAACAACAAGCGTGCCGAACCTAGGCCACGCGTTGTGCTATAAGGGAACAGCGAGTGCTCAAGATAGAACTTGGGGTCCGCATTTCCTAGTTCCTGAGCCTTATCAATCCTAGAAGCTATATACAGAACACCATGTTCCGGTCACCACTCTTCGCTTGGTCGCCACGACCAGACCAGGACCAGGACATCGAGGCTTCTCCGGCAACATCATCGCCATCTCGGTTTGGCGCCTTTCGCAGCAATGTGCGAACATTGGTCAACGGCTCGTCAGTCTATTCACAGTCGCCAGCTCTCACCAATACCAACAACCACAACGAGACAACACCAAAAGTACCATTTCGTGGATTCTGGAGCCGCCAGCAATCGCCCGATCCAAATGCACAGCATGTCTCAGATGATGAGCCCCGCGACTCACGTGACTCAAGGGCACCTCTTTCACATCATACCGCAGGCTCATATATTGGCGCCATTCAGGATCCTCAAGAGCCAGCAACAGTATACTCACGTCACCCAGCGGATGTACAATTACCATCTGACCACGATGGCCCTGTAGATCCAGCAATTCAGCAACCTGCAGACGAGGCCAATGGAAGGCGGCATAGGCGGCGCAAGCACCGGAGGAGAACGAATCGTGCGGATCGACGTGAACAGTGGGTGCGAAGAAGAGATGAGCGAGGGTCCAGTGGAATCTATGTCAGGGGATCAGCTGCGCGACGGAAGATGGTTGCTGTTGTGATATCCGGAACCTTTCTGATCGTCATTCTATCCATCTGTAAGTTTTATGACACTTTGTTTGACACACGTCGCACTAACCTTCGAGTGCAGATCTGGCATTGGCCCTAACCAACAAAGACCTCGGCCAAGAAATCCACATCCTCTTCATCATGGTGCTGCTCACCGTCACCATCTTCTTCTGTCACTCCCTCATCCGCCTCTGCATGCTCATACTGAATCCGCCGAGCGAAGAAAGACAATTCATCCCCAACATGCTCGGCTCCGAGGGCTTCCAACCCATCATCCCGATCCGCGTCCACCTCCGCCGCGACGAAGAAGCCGCGCTAGAAAACGACGCCCTAGAAAATGACATGGACATTGACGACCCAGAAAAAAACATGCCGCCCCCACCCCCACCCGCCTACGGCCTCTGGCGCAGCAGCGTCCGCGTAGATCCCAACCTCATCCACTGGCAGCGCGTCGACGCCCTCAGCGAGCGCGGAAGCGCAATGTCCTCGCAAATGCCATCGCGTGTGGGTTCCGTGACCGAGCAAATTCCTCCGCTACCCACTTCTTCGCGCGCGGCATCCGCGGTAGCAGAGGGTCCGCGACCCCCCTCGTACGTCTCCGAAGACGGAATCAGTTACGTGGTCGAGGCTGCGCCGCGGTCTACAGTCACCAACAATCGCGATAGTCACTCGGGATATAGTGAAATACATCCTGCGTGGCGGCCTGGCTACGCCATGAGTGAAATCAGAGGCGGCGAGCTGCCTGCGGTTGCGAATTTTAGTAGACCGTAAAGAAGTTTTGAAAGAAAAAAAATGTTTTATCTGTTCATTGCATTTGCACATCTTCTCTTGTTGTTGTCATTTGTTCGTTCTGCTTGTTCAAAAATAGCGAGTCCGGTGTCTACTTTTCTTCCATCTCGTCCCGCTTCAAAGGTATTCGCATCTTCATTTTCCAGCCTTGGATCAAGGAATAATTTGAGCGTTCTCGCTAGTCTTTTCACACTAGGCATTTGCATTTCCGTCTATCTTCATCTTTGCAAGCATAAGCATAGTTTATTATTATTGTTTTCTTTTTGGTATCAAACGTACAATACGGGCATGTACACATTCACACACACACACACACACATACTCGCACATTTACACAAGCATTACACGGTTTAGTCTAAGCAATCAGCATATGTAAAATGCGGAAAAAAAATATTAAGCGTTCAATTCTTCTCTTCAAAATACGTGTCCCTCTTACGTGCATCATCACGCTTCCTACTCTAATCCCCCTCCCCAACACCCAACCCAGCGCACTTCCCACACCCCGCGGATAAAAAAAACTCTATTCTAAGCAATCTCCCGCACAAAAAATGTCGTCATACATCCTCCTTTTTTTTTAAATCTCGTGTTACTACTTCCCTTCCGACACGTAATCTACCACCCCCGGTAGAAGATGATCGCAAGGCTTTTTTGTCGCGAAAGTGAGGCGGAAGAAGCGGGGGGAACGGCGTTGTTTCAAAACGCACGCGGTAGGTAGTATGCATATGTGAGCGAGGGGGGACCTTGTTCTTTTTTGCTGGAGGTGATGTAACGGGCGGTCTGGTGGGGGTGGGGGCTGGGAAACGGGCAGGGAAATGTTTGACTGAAGAAGAGAAAGAGGGTGAAAGTAGTGAGAAAAAAAAAGGATGGTATTTTGGGATGGAGAGGGATTGTTACGAGTTTTGTATATTTGCTTTTTTGGGGAAAAGGAAGAGGTGGAGGGAAGTGCAATTTCGTATCTCACTTTTTTTAGTGCTATATAAGTACTATGGTGGTTCTCCAGTGTGTTGTCGTTAGTAAAATTATCGGCACCGCTATGTACCACGTTAAATCCATTCATCGCAAATCATGTCTGTTCCTCATCTCAAGTCTCGTTTGCAATCGTTCCTGAGCTCCAGCTACGTCGTACCCATCGTGTCATGTATCAGTATACCTCAAAACCGGTAATTGTACAACCCTCATGAACATCGTCATCAGTCATCATCGTCATCATCGTCATCAAATACTTCTATCGCTCTTGCGACCCTCGGCGCTGACCCTACTTGCACTCCTTGCTACACCAGGGTTCATTACGCTTCCCGATACAGCAGGAACCGCCGCACCACCAGCCGTCATAGGCATGGGATTGGCAGCCTGCGCGAGCGGCATGGTACTGGCACTGTGGACCAGGCCCGGTCCCTGCGCATTACCCAGCTCAGGGTCCACGCTGCCGTCTCTCTTCTCCCATTCGTCCTTGGTGTTCTCTTGATCGCTGCTGCCGTCGTCGTCTTGGCCCGGGTTAGCGACTTCGTACTCGAGAATCTTGATGAACTGGTAGAAAAGCAAGGCGAGAATGGCGCCGACGCCGGGGCCCACCCAGTAGATCCAGTGGTCTTCGTCGAAGACACCCGTTATCACGCAGGGGCCAAAAGAGCGCGCGGGGTTTAGGGAACCACCGGTGTAGTAGACGCCTACGAGCTCGCCGATGAACAACGCTAGACCTATTCCCACAGGCGCAATGAAGGTTGCTGTGTAGAAAAGTGTTAGTTGTTGTGGCTTAAAGTGGGAGAAGCACAACAATGAACATACCCTTGTGTTTCTCCTTTGCTAGCATAAAAATGGTAAAGACCAATTCTGCTGTCAACACGGCCTCAATCATTGTTCCCTGTGCCAAACTCGTTCCCTGACCCAAAGTCGTCCTAACGTTGAAGTTCGTCGGAAACAGCACACTGACCAAGTAACTTGCAAATATACTTCCGACCATTTGTGCCGCAAACAACAAGAAAGCTCGGATTGGGCTCAGTGCGCGACATAGCAGCATAGCAAACGTGACAGCCGGGTTGAACAAGCCACCGGAGATTCGGAAAAAGACCCAGACGTTGACCATAAGGGAGAACGCGAAAACGAGGGCAATGTACAAAAGAACAATGGGTGAGAAACCAGCGGCTTCACCTGTCGTAGTGTTGTCTTGGGGTGCAGCAGCAGATCTGATATTGGCGACTTGAGTGCCTGAAAAGGCAAAAAACAAAAACATCGTCGTACCGACGAATTCTCCCACAAAGGCCACAAAGTCTATCGTAAGAGAGTTAGTAAAAAGGATATTCGTTGTTTGCAACTGAACATTATGGAAGACTTACGGTTCTTTGCATTACTTCCCATCCAAATTATCCAAGGCAATCTCATTGCCACCTCTGCACTTGGTATCGGGGGTGGGGGTCCTCTACCCCCACGAGTACCCTGTGCACCAGAATATCGCCCATATGTATCCTGGTAGTATGGGTAGTACATCTCGTAGTTTGGCCTGCCAGAAATGTCTGCATAGGCAGGGTACGTGTTGGCATCCCAATTATTCCTAGGCATTACTCCATACCGTGCGCTTTGCTCAGGGAAGTTGTTGTAAGAAGTTGGAGGGCGTGTATGCTGTCTGTTGGTATGATATGGACTCGCTCGAGGTTCCTGGCCTTCTTCTGGGTATTCCTCTACAGAAGGTGCTGGGGGATTGGGGGGATTGAAAGGTACAGTCTGAGATGCCCTTCTAGGACGTGTGGGCGCGAGCGGGGGCACACTTGGCGGTTCGGCTTCTACGTGAGGGTCGAGACGCCCTGTATATGCTTGAACAGGAGTACGTAAAAACTCTTGCCTGGATTCACTTGATGGAGTGGGATTCAGCGGTGCAGGAGAATCCACTATCGATCTATCAGGGTTTTGCCCCGTATAGAAACGACGGAAGGTACTGCTCGATCGCGACATGAATCGGTTCGGCTTGTTGATGGGTTTGGGTGGAACTTGTAGATTTGTAGTATGTGCACAACCTCGGCGGACAAATTGATGAAGAAGTTGTGTTCAAAGATGCAAGATCCCTGTAAATACGTTGGAATTGGAACGTTGAACGGAACATATGGTCGTTCTTCCTGAGGGAACACCGAAGATCATATATGCTAATAGCCAAGGCAATGAGGGAGACCCTGTCAGTGACTTTTCACCGCCAAAATACGTCCGATACCGTCTCTTGAAAATCCCCTCGGTGATGACCCAGCCCCCCTCACCAGGTCTCATTCGTCGATGGAAGCAACAGGTGGGCACCAGATCCAGGGTTTCTATATCGAGTTCAAACCGATGATGCGAATGACGTTCTTGGCTGATCTTGAAACGGGAAGAATCCGAAGAAGCACTGTGGTAGCATGGGTAATGCTGTAAAAGGAGCATGCATTACCTGGTCGATCACGTGACAAACGCGGGATCAGATCTGCTGTAAGATAGCCAAGACGTTCGCAAGATTAGTCGGGTCGGGCAAATTGTGGTACCGAAAGATCTTTGCGAGGCATGGGTAGTTGCATGTGGCTGTAGTGCGAACCAGGGTCTTTACAGTTAGCAGTAACAACGTTCAAGTTCTGTGTAGGTGTAATGGAACACCCCTGTTGTACGAGTTCTCGGCAAGCCCGCCCTGTTTTTACATAGGCACAAAAGCAAAACTACCAGCATCTTGCCACCAGAGGCGCGCCGAGATGGGCCGATAATGACGAGCCCGTAGACGCGTGTACTTTCAGCCTTGAAAAGCTGCCATGATGGCTGAATGTTGAAAAATGGCGGACTATGTTGAAGCCGAAGAGCCGCTGGCGAAAAGCAGGGCATGCATCAGACTGAGATGCCGGTAGAAGTCTAGTGACTCAAGAATTTGGCGAGAATGAGCGAAGTATTCGTCGTCAATCGTTGAGCAAACACAGTATTGCAGCAAAACGACTAGCGGTCAAGTACGGAATGTGGATATTTGCTTTGTCAGGAAGCAAATCTAGGGGTCCCTGATAAGCTTATGTAGTGAAATGCCGGGGGGTTGATCTCTCTCCGCATGACGCACGCCCGCCAGCCACCAGCCATTATACCGATATGCTCGATCAAACTTGATTCCGATATCGCCGAGAGTGCAGAACGCGCAACAGAGACTTTGTAAGGACAGACCTGACCAGTAAGCATAGATTTTGTCGTCCATATAGTGAGCCGACGTCAGCCTCCAGTGGGCGTCCTTCCGTCCTGCCACATCATATACACGTTCGGAGGAAGACCCCGGCTTACGTATTAGACATTTACTGCCATTTTTTTTAAACTTGCAAAGAGAGGCAAAGCTGAGAATACAAATTGAAGACGACAAGCAAGGAAAGCTGACTGTGAAAGTAGAAGCTCGAAAAAAGGTGTTTATTTATTTCGTCATAGGGTCATCAAAACGCATGGGTTGTCTCAGCGAAATGTGCTTTGGTAACGTCGGATACGTATTTACTTCTGCTCGCCTTGGCCGGAAGCCTCGGCCTCCTTGATGACTTGGTCGCTATATCACGGTTAGTCTGGCTATACTTGTAGCCGAGAGTCATTGGTATCACTGACATGTGCTTGTCCAGCTCGTCCATGTGCTCCCTCTGCTGCCTGAGCTTCGCCTTGATTCCCAGAAGCCTGTGTACCGTCAGCAATATGTTCCAGGATATTTACACGTACCCTGTATATAATGCGATGCGCGCAAAATACTGTCCAGGGTACTGAGATGGGCGTACTTGGCTTTCTCTTCTTGACGAATGTAGAGCTCCTCGGCAGCAGCCTCACGCTTGGTGAAGGCGTCACTATCAATACAGTTAGTATGTACTCAATTGGTGATAATTGAGGCCGGGAGGTCTGCTTACCCGCCAACAGCTCCTGTAGGTCTCGATGAGCCAGAGCCGGTAGCTCCCTCAGTCAAGCGCAGAGCGGATGCGGAGAAGTAGCGGGGAGCGGCGATTGAGCGCGCGCTCTTGATGATGGATGTACGAAGCATTGTGTGGGAGTTGTACAAAGAGCAGGGGGTTGAGGGATTGGAAGGTTTTGGTGTGGTCTTATGCAATTGAGTGTTGAGGTGGAGTGATCACAACCGATGCCTAGGAGCTTTGACGTTGCGTCATTGGTCGACGGAGTCACGTGACGCGACCATGGGGGCTCAAGGCAGGCCAGATGCCTACTTGGACCCTGATGCAGTGCAAACTGGGCACGCCTGATGAGGCCGCAGTGAGGACTCAAAGTGACTGCTGGCTGCACATGGAATCGTGTTGCGGTATGGTTTTGACAGCATTCTAGTATTGCATTTTCTGCGCGAGTCCTGGATCTACAGCCAAAAACAAGTGGCATGGGGAGCGAGATGGGTGCGGCTGCATGCACAGCAACCACACGGGCATGGACTCAGCTCGACGGTCCAAAACAAGTAATGGACACACGGTTGGGCCACGGTAGTCATGGCGCTCAATGGGCTCTGGGAGCCCATGCATACCTCGTTGAGGCAACAAAGGGCGATGCCCAAGGCCTCGCAGCAAAGTCGAGTCCTTGTACTCAGTAGCTGTCATCCAAGGCGTGTCCGGTGGGGCAGCCAGCATCTGTATGTACATGTGTATGTACACACTACTACACACATAGTACATATGTACATCGATAGGCGCCTGGAATGCAGTCCGAGGGAGCCTCCAGCCTCACAGGTCCAAGGAGCACATACGGGCAGACGCTAGGCAGACAATGGCCCTTCTGGCGGTGACTGGCTGTGTTCGCCTGTCAAGAGGCAAAGGTCGCGCTTGTTCTGGGCCGTGTGAAACGACCAAGGACGGGCAGGCGTGATCGACGCCAAGCCCAGTCGGGTTCTCTCACCCTCCAAACTCCCCTCCTCTGATAACTCAACCCCAAGCCGCCCTTGACCACAACTCCTTCACCTCGTTTTCTTGTCCTCACCACTTCGCCGTCTTTTGTAACCCACGCTTCTGCAAACCTACCCCCTCTCCACATCTACTTTTCTCTTCGTAAGTCAGTCACCGCATTTCGTCACGCACCCCCCAAAAGCCGTGGACGGTTGCAATTTGCGCCCTTTGCCGCAACATCGACAACAACGACATCGCCACTCGTGCCCCCTATGACTCTCACTCGTCCAAACCGCCCGCTTCCACGCTCGCCATGGTCATTGTCGCGGCGGTGTGCTTCGGCGCTCTCTTCGGGGGGGGCCGTGAGTGAAAGCTTGAGCCGCCCCTCTTTGCGCCCACCGCTGTTAGGTGCAAAGGCTACGCAAGCAATTGCACGCAGCTCCACTTGCCGCATCCTCCGGACCCTTTACCACAGCAAACCAAGCACCCAACAGCGACAGCATCACGGCGATTTTCCCTTCATCACGGCAATAGCGCACACTGAGCGTCTTGCCGCTCAACAACTACGATAGCAGCCGATTGCGCTCTGTCCGCGCTCTACACTAGTCCACGTCAGCTAACAGTTGTGCACGCAGACTTCACAATGGGTTACGAAGACTCCGTATACCTGGCCAAGCTGGCCGAGCAGGCCGAGCGCTATGAGGGTAAGCATTCGTGCCACAAGCCCCAACTCCACGAACTGACAGGATGGCGCAGAGATGGTCGAGAACATGAAGGCCGTTGCCTCCGCGGACCAGGAACTCTCCGTCGAGGAGCGAAATCTCCTTTCCGTTGCCTACAAGAACGTCATCGGTGCTCGCCGCGCGTCCTGGAGAATCGTCACCTCCATCGAGCAGAAGGAGGAGTCCAAGGGCAACGAGGCCCAGGTTGGTCTTATCAAGGAGTACCGCCAGAAGATCGAGGCCGAGTTGGCCAAGATCTGCGAGGACATTCTCGAGTGCCTCGATGGCCACTTGATCCCCTCTGCTGAGAGCGGCGAGTCCAAGGTCTTCTACCACAAGATGTAAGGGGTTCGACATGTACCATGTTTGAGGGCATCTGCTAACCACATTGTGCTTTTACAGGAAGGGCGACTACCACCGCTACCTTGCCGAGTTCGCTGTTGGCGACAAGCGCAAGACCTCTGCCGACAAGTCACTTGAGGCTTACAAGGCCGCCACCGAGGTTGCCGCCTCCAGCCTGGCCCCTACCCACCCCATCCGCCTCGGACTTGCCCTCAACTTCTCCGTTTTCTACTACGAGATCCTCAACTCGCCCGACCAGGCTTGCCAATTGGCCAAGCAGGCTTTTGACGATGCCATTGCTGGTATGTACAGGATGCAAATTTCATAGACAAAAGCTAACGTCGGCACAGAGCTCGACACCCTGTCTGAGGAGAGCTACAAGGACTCTACCCTCATTATGCAGCTCCTCAGGGACAACCTGGTAGGCCTTTGACGTGGAACTTTGTTGTAATTCAAATGCTAATCAATTCTAGACCCTCTGGACATCGTCCGAGGCCGAGCCCTCTGGTGATGCCCCCGCCGCCGAGCCCGCTACCGATGCACCCAAGGCCGAGAGCAGCGAGGCTCCTGCTGAAGCCAAGGCATAAAGTCGAAAACATGATATCAGACGCAAAAACGGCAGGGGTTAATGGTACGGTGTATCATGGTAAGAGTCAATGATGTCCTAGTCATCATTTTCTGGCGGCATCAAGGGTATATCCTAGCGTGCTCCAGGCCGGGTGCGCTTTGTTAGACTCTGAATTTCCATCCTGTCCACACTTCATGCACTCAAGGCTCTTTCCATTGTCCTGTCCACTCCCACCAGTATGCGTCATATACGGTCACGTCTTGTATGTTCCTCAACGTTCATGGTTGCCCCGGTCTAAGACTTAGATGTTGACGTCAACGTTCATTTTTGGCATAGTCAGAGAGTGTAATAGATGCTCATTCTGGTTCTGCGATTCCCCACAAATCCCCTCAGAAGGCTTATAATTCAAGACTATTTGCTTCTTTTCAGAGACTGTTCACGGCCACATGACCAGGCATGACGTGATGTCTATTGCAAAGTGAAGTACTGACTTGTAGAACGATGTAATGATGTGGAATGAGATGGATAGAGGTTACTAGGCATGTGGGGTTAGGAATAGTGGGCGCTGAGTACTGAGGATGTGGCATGTTGCTTAGGCCGATTAATGCGTATCGACAAACAGGTGGATGAACAGGCCTGGCTGAGAGATGCGTCGAGTGGCAAGTGGGGGAACACAGCTACAAGCTCAAAGTCTGAATCGTGTATACGAAATTGGAATGCTCATATCTCTGAACAAGAAAAAACCACAGCCTTGGTTTGTATTTAGATGTACATAGTTCCCTACCCCACTTTCTTTTTCACATGCATATAGTTCCCCATCTACTCTACGCGTGCCAAAGCCTGGCCACAGCCTCGGTGATACCAACATCGTTAGTCTCGAAGGAGTAGAGGGCGATACCAAGAGTCACGGTTCCGATGCGGAGAGCCCACATGGAGAGGTTGCGAATGAGGGGTACTCGCTTCTTAGGGAAGTAGTCGATGATGGATGCCCTGGACACGTTAGAGGGCGATTGATTTCTGGTAGAACTAGATTTGAACATACTCAAAGCCAATGTGCGAGTGTATGACCAAGAGAGCGCATAGAATCGAGTCAGTAAGTGGGTTTAGCGATCCAGCAGCAAAGGGCGCAATGGTCAAGGGAATGAGACCGGCAGAGACGATCCTGTGCCACTGTCAGTTTGTGGTCCCACATCACATGATGCAAGAGTTGCAATCATCCTCTTGCAGCTTGTCAAGCATACCTCTCGAAACTCCAGTGGTAGCTGCCATGGGCATAGTCTGGCTCGGGTACAGGCACAGGATCGTTGGTGGTTCCGACAATCTTCTGGGGCAGTGGGGGCAGAATCTGGTTGCGCTGAGTGGCGTGGAAGGCGGCGACGCGTGTGGACTGGGGAATGGCTGAGCGCTGGAAAGCTGGGCGAAGTTGGTGGGCGAGCGGGCGGTTGGTGCTGGAGCTGGCCGTCGACAGCATGCGGTGCGCTGCTTGGGGCTTGGTGTAAGCTTGCCTGAGGAGGCCGGGGCGCATAAAGGAAGCCATTGCAGTGGTTAGAGAGGGGCAGCTGGCGGGGGACAGATGCAGTGGGAGTGGGAGGTCGCAAGACGATATCTCGGGACGGTCGAACAGATGTTGACGACAATGCCTCGGATGAGCGATGCTGACGTCCCTGCGGCGCTCATTGGCCAGCGGCGGGAATCGGGAAGTCCCGTGACAGCAGATTTCGAACGTCAATCAACCTCACCTAGGGCCAAGAAGTTGCAGCTTCGACGAATCTCAATCCCAACCCCCCATCACCGCCCCATCTCCATTCCTCCCCTGCACAGCGAGCAGACGCAATGGCTTCCCGGCGGCTCGCACTCAACCTGCAGCAGAGCATGCGCTCTCGCTCCGCCATCAACGCCGTCAAGTCATCGAGACAGTCGCCTTTGACACGAGGCCTGGCCACGCCCATTTCCTACGGCGCAAAGACCGAGTCGACCACGCTCAAGAATGGCTTCACGGTATGCCGCAAACGCTGCCAACTCGCAGGACTGCAATTGACCCCAGTGTGCAGATTGCTACCGAGCACTCCCCGTGGGCCCAGACCTCCACCGTCGGTGTGTGGATCGACGCAGGAAGTCGCGCAGAGACGGACAAGACCAATGGAACTGCACACTTCTTGGAGCATCTTGCTTTCAAGGTACGGATACGCGGATGCGCGGCAGGCCGCCAATGGCAGTGCGGGGCGACAGGACGCTGATGTAGAGACAAACAGGGCACCCAGAAGCGCACGCAGCAGCAATTGGAACTCGAGATTGAGAACATGGGCGGACATTTGAACGCCTACACCTCGGTACGTTGCGCCTGATGGAGGACGCATCTGGACGCCGCATATTGATGACGTGACAGCGCGAAAACACCGTCTACTACGCCAAGGCTTTCAACAACGATGTCCCCGCCGCCGTCGACATTCTCTCTGATATTCTCCAAAACTCCAAGCTCGAGCCCGCCGCCATTGAGCGCGAGCGTGATGTCATTCTCCGCGAACAGGAAGAGGTGGACAAGCAGCTCGAGGAGGTTGTTTTCGACCACCTCCACGCCACCGCTTTCCAGGGCCAGCCCCTTGGCCGCACCATCCTCGGACCCAAGGAGAACATCCAGAGCATCCAGCGCGCCGATCTCGAGAACTACATCAAGACCAACTACACTGCTGACCGCATGGTCCTTGTCGGTGCTGGCGGCATTCCCCATGAGCAGCTCGTCGACCTTGCCGAGAAGTACTTTGCCAGCCTGCCCTCCGAGCCCCAGGACTACTCTGCCAAGTCTCTTGCCGCTGAGCAGAAGCAGAAGCCCGACTTTGTTGGCTCCGAGGTTCGTCTCCGTGATGACACCATGGGTACCGCCAACATTGCCATTGCCGTTGAGGGTGTGAGCTGGAGCGACCCCGACTACTTCACTGCGCTCGTCACACAGGCTATTGTTGGCAACTGGGACCGCGCCATGGGTACCTCTGACTACCTTGGTAGCAAGCTCAGCAACTTTGTCTCCCAGCACGGTTTGGCCAACAGCTTCATGAGCTTCTCCACCAGCTACTCTGACACTGGGTATGTTGCTGAACGAGTATTTTTGGAGAATAATGCTAACACGTCATAGTCTCTGGGGTATCTACCTCAACAGCTCCAACCTGACCCAGCTTGACGACCTTGTCCACTTCACCCTCCGCGAGTGGACTCGCCTTTCCATGAACGTTAGCTCTGCCGAGGTTGAGCGCGCCAAGGCCCAGCTCAAGGCCTCTATCCTTCTTGCTCTTGACGGCACTACTGCCGTTGCCGAGGACATTGGTCGCCAGATTGTCACTACCGGCCGCCGGTTATCACCCGAGGAGGTTGAGCGCGTTGTTGGTCGCATTACAGAGAAGGACGTGATGCAATTTGCCCGCAACAGGCTATGGGACAAGGACATTGCCATTTCTGCCGTCGGACAGATTGAGGGTCTTTTGGACTACAACCGTATCAGGAACGACATGAGCAGGATGCTTTCATAAGCATGTGTGAGTAAGAGGAGAAAAGTAGGGGAAGTGTATGTGTGTGTCGGTGTAGAGTTATAGAGTTGGCAGCTGTGAGCGTTTTTCTCCGAACAGCATGCGAGACCTGTATTTTGTGTACACTTATGTCGAATTTGACAAAGAAGATTTTAATATTTGTGTCTTGTGAGTGATTGTGATTGTGGGTGACTTTGTATTATTGTTTTGGTGGCTACGTCAAGGGATGTGGATATGTTATGTTACATGGCAGCAGCTGAAGAGGGTAAGAAAGGGAGGCGTGTAGATGGTTGCTAGGCAGTGAATTAGATTGTTCATCTTGCTAGGCGATATGAATGTACGCAGTAGTGAGAGATGGAACTTGCACGTCAAAACTCAGTTTCCTCACTTTGAATCAGAAAAAGAAGAAGTTTGCCGTGTAAACTACGTCGTACATGACAAACAAGATACGAAGAATGTTCATCCATAGTCTGATTCTTAGGCCAGACATTATCTGCATGGTTACAACGTTGTACTCTCTCGCATCTTCTATGTCCCATCTTTCCCTTACTTATTCCCTTTTCTCTCTTTTCCTTTCCTCTATAGGCAAACACTACTTCGAGTGGTTCGTACTATCTACCCTCACACTAAGAAGATGTTATGTTGACTTGCTCAAGAAAGAGTGAGAGAGAAGTAATCATACTACATAAATATGTACGTAAGCATATTGTATTCATCACACCCGATATGGCCTGAACAGTTCATGTTTGTGATGTTAACTACGCAATATTCTTAGTTAGAAACTAGCAGTTACTTTCCTAGTACAGGAGCAGGGGGGAGGGAGTAGGTATTTCGTATTCATCTATCGATAACGTGTCCGGTTTTGCAAAGGAAAAGATATGGCGTTTCTTTCTCAGTGTGCATATGAAGACGTCGGTTGAAGATTCGTCGCTTGCAACTAAGTAAAGATATCTCTAGACGTAGTTTAAAACAAAACCACATCTTGTGCCCTCGACGATGCAAAACAAACGACAGTGCTATCTAGTTTGACCCCATTCATTCCCTTTCAGTAGTAGTTACTCGAGTTTATTTTCCATGCTTCTTAGGTATGGACAACCACCTCCCCCCCCCGGTCTCTATCCTTCCGACTTTATCTTCGTTTATCGTCAACTTCCCACATCCTTACTTCCCTCTCTCTCATAAATACACACATTATCGCTCTGACGATTCCATCACAAGCCGCACTACACGTCCGAAAGCAGCGTTAGTGGGGGGTAAAGAATAAGCGTAAGTAAGTGGTAACTAAGGGCGAGCTAAGGACGAAACTAATCCGGGTATCCGGCACAGACTGGTTGATGAGCTTGTCGATCGTTTTTGAGGGGGGCTTCTCACCCCATTTGTATGGGAAGGTTACGTGTATCCGAATGTGAGACATGGAAGGACTGTATTTGTATTATTTAGTTATTTATATTTCTTTGGTGGAGGGAGGGAGAAAAAGGGTAGATAAAGACTAGGATGCGGAAGGAAAAAAAGGAGACATGAGAGTACCTTAAAGCTACATACTCATCAATTGACGTCCTCATTACCCAAATGCGATACTGGATACCTTACCTTAAGCTTTTCCTTACCTCTCCTAAGCCCCGTGTAATATATACGTACTAGTCCTACCTACGTCTGTGTTACACCAAACAAACCCAACCTCCCATCCCACCCTTCTTCTTCTATAGTTGCATGCATGCGTAGCCCAAGCCCAAGCCTCAGTCCCTCATCCCCATCTCTGTCCCCCCTGGGAATAATCCCGTATCCCAAAGCTTATCCAAGCTTATCACCACCACCCCTTCTCTCTCTCTCTCTCTCTCTCTCTCTTCCTTATATTTCCTTCCCACCCCCCTGACATACACACACGCCCATCTCCCATAACCCTTCAATCACATACGAGAGCAGCTTCCGGACGGTCCCTAAAAACCCCTCCCCAAAGCAATGTATGGATCTGGTAATTGTGGGGCACGCATTTAGGAGAGGAATGGGGGGGGGGGAAGGTGATGGGTATGTTTGATTTACAAAGAGAAGAGAGAAAAAGAAAGAGAGAGAGAGAGAGAGAGAGAGAGAGAGAGAGAGAGAGAGAGAGAGAGAGAGAGAGAG